>NW_024081965.1:0-127504 GCF_003009895.1 Hyaena hyaena | reverse complement strand
AAAAAAAAAAAAAAAAAAAAAAAAGAGTTGTACACTTAACCCATTGAGCCACCCAGGTGTCCCTATTCCTTTTTTTTTTTTTCATGGATGCTAAATCTTCTAAGGTGTTAGAGGATTAAAACAATTTTTTTCATGCTTTATTTTTGTCTCTTCTTGTTTCCTTTTTCTGTTTATTCATTTTGGCCCGTGTTTTACATCAGAGATTGCCTCATATCTGGTCAGCCTTGGCTCAACTCACATTTAAGAGTGAAATAAGAGCTGTCAACTTATATTTAAGAGTGAAAGTGAAAAGTCATTTGAAAGCTCTTTGTTCTATTGTTAGTTAACTGGTGGTCTTTAGCACAGAGTAATTGTACAGAGACCTGGGTATGGGAGGGTGGGGACTTCCGATTCGCATGTATTAATGTATGAGGTTTCTCCCTCTGGGAGGCACTGGTTCTTCAAAGATGAATTCTTAAAAAAAAAAAAAAATTTTTTTTTTTTTGTTTTTTATTTATTTTTGAGAGAGAGATAGAGACAGCATAGGCAGGGGAGGGTCAGAGAGAGGGAGACAGAATCTGAAGCAGGCCCCAGGCTCTGAGCTGGCTTTCAGCACAGAGCCCGACACAGGGCTTGAACCTATGAACTGTGAGATCATGACCTGAGCCGAAGTTGGATGCTCAACTGACTGAGCCACTCAGACGCCCCCAGGTATGAATTCTTTAATCTCTTGCCTGGTTGCTTGCATTTGGAGAGCCAGAAACAGTACAGGAATCTCAATGTTCAGTATGAAAGTGTTCACTTAATCCTAGTATTTTATTTATCTATTATTGTCCTTAAGGCGAATTTTATTTTTCATTATTATTTTTAATCCTACTCTTTTTAAAAAATTTGTAAATGTTTAAAAAATTTTTTTAACATTTATTTTTGAGCGAGTGAGAGAGAGAGAGAGAGAGAGCGTGAGGAAGGGAGGGGCAGAGAGAGAGGGAGACACAGAATCTGAACCAGGCTCCAGGCTTTGAGCTGTGGGGATAGAGCCCGATGCGGGTCTTGAACTCACAAACCAAGATCATGACCTGAACTGAAGTTGAATGCTTAACCATCTGCCCCTACTTCACTCCCCTCCCCACATCCCAAATGCCCCTAGTCCTTCTATTTTAAAAAAGCTCTTTTCTTCTATCTGCCACTTTGCTTGCTGTCACCTTCTGGAGGCTTTCTTTAATTTCTCCAAAAACCAAACATCTGGTCACCTACTAGGATGAAGAAGGGCCTTGGAAATTCAATTCCTTACATGGTCTTTAAATAATTCTCCTCTTTTCTGCTCTATACTTCCACACGTCTTTTGAGGTGTCTCAAACTCCCTGAGCTTTTCCCAAGTTCCATGGGATGTATTAATTAGCACCCCTTCTGTAGGCATTTAGACATTGTTTTCTCTCAGCTTTGTTCAGTTATTACTACTCCATTCATTTATCTTTCCAAAAATGTGTTGATATTTCTTATCAACTTTGTCTCCTCTCATGTTTCCTTTGTCCTTGTGGGTTTATGATTTTTTATTCCTCATACTGTTTGTGGTGTCATGTTACCAACTGAGAAACCATAGACAATTTACTTGTCTATTTCTTTTAATTTATTTTTGTTGTTTGTTGTTGTAAAATAAGGATAATAAAAGCACCTATATTATAGGAATTTAGTACATATAAAGTACTTAGAACAAAGTCTGGCCAAAGTACCTGATTAATAAGTGTCAACTCTTATTATTGTCACTACTTGCATTATTACAATATTATCATCATTATTTAGGAGTTTCAAAAGAGAACAGAGATAAACACATGCATTCAGTCCATTATGTTTAGCCATTAGTTTATTTTTATTTTTAAGTAGGCTCCACAACTAGCATGGAGCCCAGTGCAGGGTGTGAGCTCATGACTCTGAGATCAAGATTTGAGCTAAGATCAAGAGTTGGATACTTAACTGGCAGAGCTACCCAGGTGCTCCCCTCCATTAGTTTATTTTGAAAATACAGATAGGATTTAAAGTGAAGAATGTATAATTAATTATCCTTGAGAACGTAGATGAACAAGACAGAGGAATTGTGAATTTTCACAAATGGTATTTTTAAGAGCCTAGAACAAATAAAGTTTAAATAATTAAATACATAACTATCTCTACTGTATTTCTCTACTTTTCTGAACTCATTATCCACTTCATCCTTTTGATGAGTTTCTTTATAATCACAAGATAGCTGTAGCAGTTCTATATATCTGCTGCAGATGTGTCAATGTACAGAGGCAGACAGGGAGTTATGTCATTGGTGTCATCTTCTGCGGAATGAAAAAATATTTCTCAGAAGCCCCAACAAATTTTCACTCCTGTCGCACTGGCCACAATTTACATGATTACTATTAAGCCAAATACTGGCAGTGAGAATAGGACCAAAATAATTGGTGTAGATTGATCAAGATTTATGCCTGAGGCTGAGAATAGGATCCTTAGCCCTTGAGTCAGGTGGGCAGGAGTAGACACATGAAATGAATTGTGTCATTGTAAGAAAAAAGAGGGAAGCGTGGCTATTTAGTAGGCAACCATCTGTTGCAGAGAAAGTTATTCTGTAGGCCATTCTGTAGAGTCATAAATATACCTCAAATAAAAGTAAGACCTATAGTTTTGATGAGCATCTTGGGAAGAAGTAGTCTCCCCAATGGGTCCTTGCATAGTAAGTATTCTGTAATGTCTTATTTCAGGCTGCTTGACATTTAAATCAAATTTCTATTATAACTCAAACTTACCACAGTTTGCACGTAGCCAGTTTCATAATTCAAACCCAAATAAAAACAGGTAAACTTTCACAAGTTAACTACTTTTTTCCTCTTCGGGAATTATGTATTAAAGAATTAAAAATTGCATAAGGCATATATAACCATATTTTGTAATAAGATGTGAATGTCACTTCAGTTTCTTGATTTCTACCTATGCCCAAAGAATATCTGAGAAAAGTGAATGAGTCCCTTTCCTGGCTTTCTGTCTCCCTGAGTCTTTAGAAAATGAATTATAATTCTCCAATTTGCCTTCCACACTTTAGTGAGCTAATTATAACAACACTCTACAGTTCAGCCTGTTTAAAAATCAAACTGTGGAAGTTGTGTTAAACCTACTGCCAATTAAGAGACAGCAAGATGGATTATCTCCAGATGCTCATGGGACTTCTTGAAGTTTGGAGAGTTGCATCTGTTTCTGTTATACTTCGGTATTTTTCCTTTCCTTGCAGAAGCTCTTTGTGGCCCTGTTGACTTGCAGATATGCAAATGAGCCTTATGCAAACATGCTTGGTCTCTGGGATGGAAAGTTTCCAGGAAGGTATACAGCAGAAAGTCATGGTTACATTCCCCTTCAGAGCCTGAAAAATATATGCTGGATCTCATAAGTAAGCTTTCAATTTTGAAGAAAGACAGTGAAATTTTATATTTTTCAGTGCATTTTAGATTAGAAGAGGTAAAACATTTTTCTACTATGAGATGCCTTGTTGAGAATAAAAATAATGTCTCTAGAAAAGTCCAGTAAAGCTTTGAATATTCTTTCTTTGAGCTCTCCATTTCTCCTGCATTCAAGTTTCTTAAAACCTATTCGTACAATTCTTTTCCCCCAGTTTTTTTTAAGTCTTGTATGCTTGTTTTAATTAAACATTCATGGCAAAACTTTTGGCCTAATTTATAGAAAAATAATTCTCTTTATTGAAGTTTATAAATGAATTTACAGAAAAATTATTCTATTGACATAGAATATCCTATTCATTTCAGGCATACATCATAATGATTTTATATATTTTTATACATTAGGAAATGATCCCCATGATAAGTGTAATTACCATCTTTCACCATAGAAAGTTTTTGCAATGTTATTGGCTATATATGCCGTATATTACTTCCCCATGACTTATTTTATAACTGGAAGTTTGTATCTCTTAATTCCCTTCACTTATTTCCAAGTTTACTAAAATACACATGTATTTTTTTCTAGTTTTATTGAGAAACAATTAACATATGTCACTGTATATATTTATGGCATATAGCATGATGGTTTGATTTACACATATTAAATGATGTGAAATGATTACCACATCATTAGGTTTTGCTAACATACATCATCTCATATAGGTACAGTAAAAAGAAAAAATATCTCCATTTTTTAAAATGTTTGTTTAATTTTCAGAGAGAGAGAGAGAGAGAGAGAGAGAGAACCTCAAGCAGGCTCGGTCCTGTTGGCTGGAACCTGATGTGGGGCTCGAACTCACAAACCATGAGATCATGGCCTGGGTGAAAAAAACTTTGTGATGAGAACACTTAGGATTAATTCTCTTAACAACTTTCTTATGTATCATACACCAGTGTTAACTATAGTCCTCAAGGTGCCTGAGTGGCTCAGTCAGTTAAGCAGGAGTCAGTTCAGCTCAGGACACGTGCTCACGGTTCATGAGTTCGAGCCCTGGGTTGGACTCTGTGCTGACACGTTGGAGCCTGGAGCCTGTTTTAGATTCTGTGTGTGTGTCTCTCTCTGTCCCTCTCCCAATCATGCTCTCTCTCTCTCTAAGATGAATAAACATTAAAAAAAAAAAAACAAACTATACTCCTCATGTTATATATTATGTTCCTGGTACTTATTTATCTTATAACTGGAAGTTTGTACTTTTTGACTCCCTTCCTTTAATTCCTCCTTTCCCACCTTCCACCTCTGGTATCCACAAATCTGATCTCTTTTTCTAGGGATCTGAGTGTTTTTGTTTGGTTTTCTTTTAGATTCCACATATAATGAGATCACACAGTGTCTTTTACTGTTTGACTTATTTCACTTAGCACAATGCCTTCAAGGTCCATCCATGTTGTTACAAATGGTAGGAGTTCTTCATTTTGTATGGCTGAATAATCTTCCATTGTGTATATATACCACAAACTTCTTTATCCATTACTTTACTGATGGACACTTGGGTGGTTACAATGTCTTGGCTGCTATGAACATGAGGGTACAGATATCTTTAAGTTAGTGTTTTTGTTTCCTTTGGATATATTCTCAGAATTAGAATTGCTGGATAATCTGTTCTATTTTTAATTTTGGGAGGATTGCCCATACTGTTTTCCATAGTGGCCATACCAACTTACAGATACCACCAACAGTACACGAGTGTTCCATTTGTTCCACATCCTTGCCAGCATTTCCTATCTCTTGTCTTTTTTGTTGATGGCCATTAGAAGCACATAATCAGAAATCCATAACCTGCAGAGAGACTATTCTTTGACACAGATACTTCATTAACTTTTAAGATTAACGTGATATTTTTAAGGGTTTTGTTAATCCATATATAGACTCAGTTCTATGATTATCAATCATAATTGAGGCTGCCATTTTAGATGGATTTGGAATTAGAGAAATGAGGGACCATTGAGCAATCAGCAGAACAACACAGCTATTTCTACAATCAAAAGAATTGAATCAAACATATATATATATATTCCTCCATGTAGATATGATATTCACTAATACTTTATCAAGCCCCTGACCCATCAGAAAATAGTCGATTCAGTCTACTTTATAAACAATGCACATATGACCCCGTTAATGTAAAGTTTATTGAGTAAAGCTTTGAACTTACCCAACTACTTATAGGAAATCATAATTCTACACTGGTGAAATGTATCACTTGAGATTATGATAGATTTGTTTTATTAGCTGTATGTCTAGGACTTATTAGTACCAAAAAACTAAGCTTATCATGATTTTTTATTTAGTTCTCTGCACTGGAGAGCTGTATGCTTGTATACAGTCATGTATTAATCAGTGCACATTTACAATGTTACTGCTGTATATCTAGTGCAGTGTTAAGTGTCACTCTTGATAGGGGAGACTTAGACCACATGGTCCCTATCCCTAATTCCAAGTTAGTCCTCTTTGAGAGAAGTATAGTGTCTGGAATGAAATCAATAGTTTCCTTCTACTACATGATATATGTAGTATATATCTATATGTGGACTAATATGTTCATTTCTGATTGTCATACTAAGAAGATTCATCCAGATTCTAGAACAGATTCTAGAACAAAGAAGGCCTGAGAAGATAAGACTTGGCATTGATATGTGTGGAAGAAAGAAACTGTTTAGCATGATGGAGTATACAACTGGGGCCAAAACATAGGTAGAAGTTACTTAGAGAAAGAATTCATCTTATTTTGAGAACATTTTCTTTCTTACTGCATCCCTGTTGTGGAGGGTTGAGTTAATCATACTCCTCGGTTGATAGCACACTGATATCATCGCTATTTGCAAGGCCCATACTTGTTTGTATGTACTTCCCATGTCTCATTCCCTCAGGCAATTGTTCTAATCTCTTAATGTTTAAGTGTTTTGCAAAATGTGTTTTGTTGTTTTGTGCTTGTGCATTTTCAGTTTATATCAGTGGTTTCATGATACAGATCTCATTCTGTTTTTTCTCCTTTTTCACCTGAGATGTTTATTTAGTTTGCCACATGGGTATCTATTTTGTCATTTCCAAATGCTGCATCATCTCCACAATGTGCATCTACCACATTTTACCTTACCAGACACCCCAGCGATGACTATCTCATTTCTTTGCCCTTTGTCTATCTCTTTGCTACCATAAACAACATGGCAGTGAATAGCCTTGGACGTGTATCCTTTCGTACCTTTGGGAGAGGGTATATTCTGTATTATACAGTGTATGTACACTTGGTTTGATCAATAGTTCCATATTGATCTCTAGAATGGCTCCTTCCACAAGCACAGCATGAGAGCCCCGGGGTCCCAGGGGTCAGCAGTCTATCTACAGAGGGTCAGATTGTAATTATTTTAGATTTTGCCGGCCACATAGAGTTTTTGTAATGTATTCTGCTTGTTCCTTTTTTTTTTTTTTTTTTTTTTTTGGTTACCCATCAAAAATGTAAGAAAAAAAATTTTGGTGGGCTGTTCAAAATTGGACAAGGATTTCATTCATCCCTCAGGCCATCCAGAGGCCTGACCTAGCCTCATCTCCCTGCCAACATGTGGTGGAGTATTCACTACTGTAACGTTGGTTGGTGTAATGGATGTAAACTGAGAGCTCACTGTCTTAAGTTCCATTTCTCTTCAATTATTTGTTATTATTTGGGTTTCTTCATCAGTAAACCTGCTATCTGAATAATTAGCTCAGTTTTCTATTATGATTTCTACAGTCTTCTTATTGATATTTAGGAGTGTCCCATATGCCGGATATTAATTCATTTTCCAGTTTTAGCCACTGTATCTTTTATCTTTTTAAAATTTATTTATTTGAGAGAGAGAGACAGAGACAGAGACAACATGTGAGTGGGGCAGAGGAGCAGAGGGAGAGAGAGAGAATCTTAAGCAGGTTCCATGCTCAGTGCAGAGGCCAATGCAGGGGTTGATCTCAAAACAGGGAGATCATGACCTGAGCCAAAATTAAGAGTTGAACACATAACTGCCTCAGCCACCCCCAGAGGCACTTTACCTTTTCCTAATCAATTATCTATTTATTAATGCTATACATAGTGTCCTTAATTGACCAGAGTTACTTAATTTTCATGTGTTTTAAGAATTTTGTATGGATGCCTAGGTGGCCCAGGCAATTGAGCATCCAACTTCGCAGGTTGTGATCTCATGGTTTGTGAGTCTGAGGCCTGCAATGGGCTCTGTGCTGACAGCTTGGAGCCTGGAGCCTGCTTTGGATTCTGTCTCCCTCTCTCTCTGCCCCTCTTCCACTCATTCTCTGTCTCTGTCTCTGTCTGTCTCTCTCTCTGTCTCTGTCTCTCTGTGTCTCTATGTGTGTGTGTGTCTCTCTTTCAAATAAATAAACATTAAAAAATAAAAAAAAAGAACTTTGTAATCATATGAAGTATAAGTAAATGGAATGAACCACCCCAAAAGATAGTTTCCAAGTGCTGAAGTGTTTCTGAAGAGCCTGAAAGGCGATTTGGCATCAATGTTACATTGTAGTATTTCAAATATTAAGTGGGTGTGTGGGGTAGACTATTTAGATCTCCTTCAACCCTGAGATTACTTGGTGCACGTGAGGCAGCTTGAGAGCAATATTTGCAAAGCATAGGATTTAGGTAGCACAAGGGAGATAAGTGATTCATGTAATCCAGACTTTTCATTTGCCATAGCAAGAAACAGAGGACAGAGCAGTGGATTCACTTGCTCAAATTTCCCACAGCTAGTTGGTAGCAGAGGCTGGACCAGAATTTCCTGCTTCGTGATCAACTACACTTTCTATTATCTCCAGACAAATTCTAAAGTGAATGGTTCAGTAGTAAACACCGTAGGTGGTTCCAGAGGTAGAGGGATGTCGTTGAGGTAGAAAATATATACAGAAAAGGGAATCTGTTTTCCTAGAATTGACTGGTCCATGGTAAATTCTAATGCTACCTTTATAACTATTCATAATCTATTAAGGTGTCATTTATGGAAATTATTAGAAAGTCGTTATCCACATGTTTCCTCCCTCTAAATTATTAAGTCTTTCCAATGTATCCCCCTTTAATGTACTATCTCTTCCCTCTAATGCCAGATACTAAAGACCATTGCACCTTTCCAGCTGAGCTATGACTGTGTAATGAACTGAAACATGCAGAATCCTTAACATCAGGCATTCAAGAGAACGACTAGGCTGGTGTCCAGCTGCCATGACCTGATATGCATAAGTCAGAAAAGCAGTCCCCTCCCACGGTGTTTGGTAACCAATCCTTTCCAGATCTGTGCCCCATTATCAACTCTAATGGAAAAGGCTATGAGAAAACATGGAGTTGTTTAAACCTGATGCCACACTAGGTAAAAATCAGCTTTTTGAGTGAGGGCTTATTTAGATCGACTCTGGCACTGCTAGAGAAATTACAAATAGTTTCTTCACCTTCTTTAGATCTGACATTTGGGGATTTACACTTTGGTAGACCTCAAAATAAGATAATGGGACCCTTTTCATGAGGCTATATCAACAATGCCAAATAGCTCTTACACTGTTCTAAATATTTATATATGATTTCATTACAGATTTTCATATTGGTGGGCAATGAAGGGCAGGGGCTCAATAGGCTGGGAAAATGTACTTGCACTGTTATAGAGTATCCATAACTTCGAGCAGAATTTATAGGCATATGTATATGTCTGGAGTTCAGTTAAGATGCTCCAGGTTTTTTTTTTTTTTTTTTTCTTTTTTCCCCTGATAGGAATATTCTCAGAACTAGCTTGTTTCCTCTTCTAAGAACCACAGCAAGAGATTTCTGTTTTTTTCCCCAGGCCTTCGCCAAACTTGACAGCTAAATGGAAGGGTACAAAGGCTACTTTCACAATCTTTTCTCAGCTGCAATTCTTCCCTTTCATCTACTTCCCTCTGCAACCTCTCCAGCACGCCTATACAAGAGTATGTATTTGATACATCTTGAGTGCTCCCACTCTCTGGACAAGATATTCAATTGCTGGCAAAGTTCAGAGTGCCCAAGAACCGTTCTTAATGCCATGTGTCCTTTTTTCTCAGCAGTGTCTGCTTCGGACTTGGGGACTGGCTGCTGTGCGGAAGCTATTTCTGTTGCCCTTTTTCTTTCCCCACACAGAATACTGTTCTGGGATAGAATAGCTTTCCTCTCCACTCCTTCCCCTAGAACTACACCTGCTTCAATCATACTCTTTCTCTTTGCCCTGTAGCCTGAGGACACAATTTAAACACCCTGCTCATTTCTCTGCAAGTCAAAACATCTTTCCTGCCTGACTGGAGAGGAAATGAGAAAAGGGAGGGGGGAGGAGAAAGAGTAGGTCTGTCTTCATTTTACCTTCCTCAGGCAGCAAATGGCCTATTTGATAAGTCCTAGCTAGGAAGAAGTGCAGATGTGCACACTGGCATCTCTCTACAATGGTTAAACAATTCTAACTCAGTTCCATTTCCTTTCCAGAAGCTTTAAGAGCTGATGAGTAACCAGCAGTGTCTGCAGCGTCTGCAGTATGGTGAGGTCACACTCCCTTTCCTGTGTACAAGCAAATGAACCCTTTAGGGTGATCACTTCCACCAGAGCCATGGTTGATCTGAAGCACCTTATTTTACTCTCCTCTGGGGGAGGCGGCACCAACTTTCCATAGCCCCCATACTCTCTTTTAGATTTGTAACCCTCAGCTCTAGCTCATCACAAGAATAGGTGAAGCCTAGATAAATATTGAGATGATGACCAGGGCTACCATAAACAAGTACTTCAAGAAAGGCAGAATAGGGTACCAAAACACAATATAATAATTTGCTGGTACTATAATGAATTGAGATAAGATGCTAATTAGGTGAATTAATAAAATCTTAGCTGTGCCAAACATGACTCTTGCAGGTTATCTCTCAGGGTGCTTTTCCTGTAACCTTGGGAAAAATGAAGGATGAGATTTATTGAAACACAGTGTGTGTGATGACTAGACATCTTGAATAAAACAGAGGTGATCCCTGTCACTTGTGGTGAGATATGAAATTAGTATAAGCTTCCAAAAGTATGGTCTTTTCCAGTCTCCCCTAGTAAGAATAAATCCTATTGTGCTAGGAGTTCATGATGATTTTCTTACCAATATTCAAATCCCGGGTAGAAAGCCCATGTCTCACTATCGGACTTCTTCTTACCATGAGAACTACTGTGTGCTTGGCTCTCCATACTGACACTGTTTTGCACACTTGTTCATAGGTATAACAACAGTTCTTTCCATTTTGGAGAACATAAAAGTATCAGTTGTATTAGTGATTGACAATCAGGTGAATTAATCTAGCTCTCAGTATTACAAGTCTCTCATTGCCTATCGGTCTCCCTCTCCCAAAGTATTTTTTAATGTCTGTGATAATGCTGAAGAGATAAATGGTATGAGGAATCATTGTTGTAGGGTTTCTTTTCATGGTGACATTCGGTAGAATCATGGACAACCTGGAAAAGCCATTGGACCTTGCTCTATTGCCTTTCTTCATGAAGGTACTGCAACTCCAGGGTTAGGACTTGTCAGTGGTGAAAGCTGGGGTTTCAGTTCTTCATTGAATAGTTCATGGTAAGAAGCACAGAGGTGGTGATCTTCTTCCCTTTTATGGAATTCAAATGAATCCTTAAAATTGCATTTTCTCCCTTTCTATTTAAGTGAGCTAATGCTCTGCTTGGGATTCATTAAGTACAAGGTTGAAATTTCCACTGACCACAGGCTGGACTTCAGTCTACAGTCTGCAGTGCAGTACATATTGCTATCTGTGCACAGTGGAGGAAAGGCAAACTGCAAATATTTTACTCTGCCAGATTATTATGTGCTTAGGATATTCATGGTTACAAAAACCTAGGTGACAGGTACATCCAGGTACTTGGCATTGTAATTGTAACACAGAGCATATCAACAACTATGTATTGGTTATTTATGTGTCTAGCATTGTAATCATATTATTATTTTTCTTTATACAGCACGTGGTATAGCCAGAATAGATATAAAGTTTTCTGGGCAGAGTTTCTTTTTTCAAAATGTTCACTCCATGAACATTCTATTAGTGGGTCATTTCTTTTGGATCTGAAAATATATTGCTTTTAAGATTCTCTGAGGATAATTAGGGGGCCTTACATATGGCATTTAGGGCACGTGTGTTACGTATGACTGATAAAAAAACAAAAGTCAGAATTGGAATTGGAATTGATATTGGAGAATGAGAGAGAATTGTGGTTTGAGAGATAAGATGCACTCCAAGTGGGAAGGGAGAGAAGGAGAAGGCAACTACTGGGCAGCTCTCTCTCCCTCTTGGTTTTGCTAATGGTTTGTCTTTCATGTGGGATAGGAAAGCTCTGTGGAAATCGGTATGATGTTTAGGAGTACAAACTTCCAGAAAGAAGCTTATCCAGTTATGTCCAAGTTGACACAACAAATTATATTTTATTGTCAAATGCTTGTTTGATTATCCATGCTACTGTTTTTCTCTTTTTAAACATGGATGATGTCCAGTAGGCTTAGAACGTGGGAAAATCATGAAATATCACTTTGGGAAAAAATGTGTATGCCAAATACTTCCAAGGCACAATTGACAAAAATATCTATAGCACAATGATTGAATGTTCTCAACTCATTTGTCCCTTTTGCTTCACTCTCCTTTAAGTAGGTTTATGAGTAAGTTGGAACACTGCAATGGCATTTAGACTTTAAAGGCACTGATGCACAATTCAATAGTAACTCATATTGTTTTTGAACACCAAGGCTCCACTACTAATTTTCTTCACAGAGAATTCATCCCATATTTGCCATTCATAGAAAAGGCACAAGGTGGCCTATAGTGCAGTGGTTTTCATAAGGAAATAATAAAAAATAGTGACAAAAATTCACTTAGGGGTTTTATATTGTAGTGTGAGTCTCCACCCTCAACCATTTAAAGTAGCTTTAATACACTAGGCAGTATCTGAGAGTGGACTGGAATCATAACTTGCTTGTTTGTTTTTAAAGAAAATATGTCACCTTGCATTGATAACTGCCTTCTTATTATTGATAGGCTAAGGACAGTGTTATTAGAGTGATGTTCTCAAGGTTTTGTTTCCTCTACTTTAGGAGAACGTTCTAGAGAATTAGTCAGGAAACATGTGTTGAGTAATTACTACATGAGGGAAACAAGGGATGGGTATACTTTTAGTAATTAGGATGGAAGTTATTTTTGAACTTGGAATGAACAATACAAATGGGAGAGAGCTTATACGATATGTTATGCATCAGTGCTTGAAATGGAGGAAGGCTTTCATGAAGGATAAGAAATTGGAGAATGGCTGGAAGGTCAGAATTAAGCTTTAAAAAGGCTTGAGTGTGGGAGTAAGCAAATTGTTTTATCCTATAGGCAGTTAGACATAGAATACTATCAGTGGTTCACTTTCTTTCAGGGATAAAGGATTTCAGCATCGACTTGGAAATGCAATAGCAGCTTAACTGCTATCATGACAGTTCATGGCAATATACATTTAATTATGATGTATCATATGAAGAATGAAATTGATTCATGTTTCTACACTCTTTATAATCAGGGATGGTGGTGAATGTTCTCAATCTTTGGCGACTGATGCTGCTCATTATCATATACTAACTTTTAATAAATTCCAACAATGTATCAAGGGAAGTGTAAAACATACAACTCAGGGGGCACCTGGGTGGCTCAGTCAGTTAAACATCCATCTTTGGGTCAAGTCATGATCTCACAGTTTATGAGTTCGAGCCCTCCGTTGGACTCTGTGCTGACAGCTTAGAGCCTGGAGCCTGCTTCTGATTCTGTGTCTCCCTCTCTCTCTCTGCCCCTCCTCCACTCATATGCACACTTCCTCCCTCCCTCCCTCCCTCTCTCTCAAAATTAAATAGACATTAAAAAAATTTAAAAGCATCATTTCATCAGAAAATACTTTAAAAAAACATACAGCTTGACAAGACAGTCCTTGGGATAGTTAATAATAATTGAAAGTGTTTCAAGATAAATTACAGAACTATTAACTTCTTTGGGGTTTTCCTTTGGTCAGAATCATAAATAAGACTTGTATCTGAGTGAAAATCAGAGCTTTTTGAGGGCAGAAACTGTGATATATTTCTTCTACCATTGCCAGCATGCAGCCTAGCACATATTTAAAGGCTCAACAAGAACTTATTGGATGGATGGATGGATGAATGGATGATATTCTGAACTTCTGTGAACTTTTGAACTTACCCAATGTGATTTTACCATGTTTCCACTTTAGTCACCGAGTGACACTTGTTCATTGTTATCATTTAAATTCATTTGCTCTTATTACTATGTAACATAGAGATATATGATCCTGGGGTGGATTCTGGCCAACAAAAGAGACATTAAGGAGGAAAATTGGTGATACTTGAATATCTTCAGATTAGATAGTAAAATTGTATTAGTGCTAATTGTGTGACTCAGATAATTGTACTTTGATTACGTAAGATGTTAACGTTTGCAAAATCTAGATAAAGGATACATAAGAAAAATTTTATTTTTGCAACATCTTTGAAAGTCTGAAATTATTATAAAATGAAATTTTAAAAATTTAAAGCAAGAAAGTGTTTCACTCTTAAGATTATATTACTCACATCATCCCCCAGTTTCATTCTTGCTCACACCCTCATTATTACTTTTCATCCCATAGTCTCATGCTATTTTCAAAGTCTGTTAGAACAGTTTCTGATTTTATTGACTTCCCTTCCTATCTCTTATAAACAAAATCAATCTTTTAATTGCTGTCCTTGCATGGTTCCTAGAATTAGCCAGACTTTTGACTTTTGGCTATTATGATTCATCACTTTTCATTCTTCATGCCAATGCACAAACCTGAGTCACTGACTTCTCACATTCTGTTCTTAGGCTGCTAAGAGCTTATAGGGAGGGGCATCTGGGTGGCTTAGTTGGTTAAGCGCTTGACTTGGGCTCAAGTCATGATCTCAGGACTTGTGGGTTTGAGCCCCACATCGGGCTCTATGCTGACAGCTCAGAGCCTGGAGCCTGCTTCAGATTCTGTGTCTCCCTGTCTCTCTCTGCTCCTCCCTTGTTCTTTCTCCCTCTCTCTCTGAAAAATAAATGAACATTTTTTTTAAGAAAAGAGCTATTAACGAATTAACAAAAATGTGTGGCAAAGTCTAACACTTAACTACCTTTAACTGAAGCTCTCCCAAATGCTTTGCACTTTTAAATTTATATCGTATTGACTTCCAATTACATTCTACTTACTCTTTCTACAATGCTTAAACAACTATAATCTACTTTCTGTTTCTGTAAGGTTTCTCTATTCTGGACTTTCATATGGATGAAATAATATATTGTCTTTTGTGATTGGCTTCTTTTCACCTAAAATAATGTTTTGAGGTTCATTCATTCTGTAGCAAGTATCAGGGCTTCATTTCTTTTTAAAGCTGAATAATATTCCATCAGATGGATTTCACATTTTGCTCATCCATTAGCTTGTGGATGGTCATTTTGGGTTGCTTTCCCATTTTGGCTGTTATGAATAATGCTGCTATAAACATTCACATGCAAGTTTTCATGTGTATATATGTTTTCGTTTCTCTTAGGTTCAAATCTCCTTTAATAGACACAATATTTTTCAGCAGTTTTACATTATTAGCAGAATTAAGAAGTACTGAGAGTTTTCATTTATCCCCTACCCCCACACATGCACAGCTTCCTCTGTCATTAGCATCCTGCATCAGAGTGGTACGTTTGTTACAATTAATGAACCTATATTGACACATCATTATCACACAAAGTCCTACTTTAGACTAGGGTTTACTCTTGATGTGTTGTACATTCTATGGTTTTTGACAAATGTATAATGATGTGTCCATCATTGCAGTATCAAATAGAATCTTGTTCTCTATGGATTCATCCCCACCTTCCTAATACCAGAAAATCACTGATGTTTTTACTGTGCACATATTTTTCCTTTTCCAGAATGTCTTACGGTTGGAATCATACAGTTTGTAGCCTTTATACACTAATTTCTTTCACTGAGTTATATGCACCTAAGGTTTCTCCATGCCTTTTCATGCTGACATCTATATTTATATTTATTATTTGTGGTACTCCTTATTTTTTCTATAGATTCACATTTCCATCTGGTATCAATTTCTTTCTGTAGTTTCATATTGCCATCTGGCATCATTTTCCATCATTATATAGAACTTCCTTTTTTTGTAGCTTTATGCCTCCTTGTGACAAAATCAATTTTCATTTACTTGAAAATATCTTCATTTCTCCTTCCTTTCTGAAAGATATTATCACTGGACATAGGATTCTTTTTGCAGCTCATTTTTTCTAGCACTAGAAAGATGTCCTATTGGCACAAAACAGACACATAGACCAGTGGAATAAAATAGAGAACGTAAAATTAGACCCACAAATGTATGGCCAACTAATTGTCGACAAAGCAGGCAAGAGTAGCCAATGGAAAAAAGACAGTCTCTTTAGCAAATGGTGCTGGGAGAACTGGACAGCAACATGGAGGAGAATGAAACTGGGCCACTTTCTTACACCATACACAAAAATAAATTTAAAAATGATGAAAGACCTAAATGTGAGACAGGAAACCATCAGAATCCTAGGGGAGAAAACAGGGAACAACCTCTTTGGCCTCAGCTGCAGCAATTTCTTACTTGACATGTCTCCAAAGGTAAGGGAAATAAAAGTGAAAATGAGTTATTGGGATCTCATCAAGACAACCAGCTTCTGCACTGCAAAGGAAAAAAGGCAACCCACAGAATGGGAGAAGATATTTGCAAATGACATATTGGATAAAGATAAATTATAATAATCCTGTGAAGAAGTGGGCAGAAGACATGAAAAGACACTTTTCCAAAGAAGACATCCAGGTGGCCAAGAGACACGTGAAAAGATGCTCGGCATCGCTCACTGTCAGGGAAATACAAATCAAAACCACCTCACACTGGTCAGAGTGGCTAAAATGAACAACTCAGGAAACAATAGATGTTGGTAAGGATGTGGAGCAATGGGAACTCTCTTGCACTTTTGGTGGGAATGCAAATTGGTACAGCCACCCTGGAAAACAGTGTGGAGGCTCCTCAAAAATTAAAAATAGAATTACCCTATGACGCAGCAATAGCACTACTAGGAATTTGTCCAAAGGATACAAGAATGCTGATTCATAACAGCACATGCACCCCAATGTTTATAGTAGTGCTTTCAACAATAACCAAATAATGGAGAGAGCCCAAATGTTCATCAACTGATGAATGGATGAAGAAGATATGGTTTATATATACAATGGAATTACT
This sequence comes from Hyaena hyaena, assembly GCF_003009895.1. NCBI lineage: Eukaryota > Metazoa > Chordata > Mammalia > Carnivora > Hyaenidae > Hyaena > Hyaena hyaena. The sequence goes on along the minus strand of NW_024081965.1, from coordinate 110,732 downwards.
ACTTGGCAGTAAGAAAGAATGAAATCTTGCCATTTGCACCAACGTCAATCGAACTGGAGGGTATTATGTTAAGTGAAATAAGTCAGTCAGAGAAAGACAGATATTGTATGTTTTAACTCATCTGTGGAATTTGAGAAACTTAACAGAATACCATGAGGGAAGGGAAGGGAAGGGGAAAAATAGTGTCAAACAGATGGAGGCAAACTATTAGAGACTCTTAAATGCACAGAACAAACTGAGGGTTGATGGGAGTGGGGGAGAAGGGAAAATGGGTGATGAGCATTGAGGAGGGTACTTGTTAGGATGAGCACTGAATAATGTATGTAAGCGATGAATCATGGGACTCTACCCCTGAAGCCAAGAGCCCACTGTATACATTGTATGTTAAGCTAACTTGACAATAAATTATATTAAAAAAATAAAATCCTAATAACTATTAAAAAATAGATCTCCTAGATGTTATTATATTTTCATTGACTTCACTGCATCTTCTGAAAATTCAACTGTTTTTATTTTTTTCTTGATGGTTTTATACCCAATAGAAGCTAGTTTCCATTGTCTTCTGTATGATATGTGCTCAATAATTTTTTGTTGAAAGAAAGGCCAAGTCACTTGACTTTTTCTGCCCCTCCTAGCATTTTTTGTATGATGCAGCTTAAATGGTGAGTTACGAGAATTTATTATATGTTATTAATATAGTCTTTTCTGGGTTTTATGTTGGTCATAGGTGAATTGTAGTTTGAGTTGAAATTCAGCTTCCAAATGAGTCTGAGTTACCACTTCATCTGTAAAGGTGGACTTCTTAAATCCTATTCATTAGAATAAATTTGATTTTGTTATGTATACATAAAATGAAAGGCTATTTACTTTGCAGTGGCAAGCACTTTCTCATGGATTTCTTGTACTATGTTACAGTGTTGCCACTGGTGATCTAAATCAGCATTCATGGGTGATTGCATTTTATAAGCACTTTTATTAGGTACTGTTCAAGGTAATGTTATGAATCTCATAATGAGTAATAACCTGGTATTCCATAAATTGAAAATGAAGCACAGAAAGTACAGCTGTCTTCACCAAGGTAACATGTCAGCAGGAAATATTGGATAGGAATATCTAAATAATCGGTTTCAGAATTCATTATCAGAGTGCAGAAGCTTTGGATTAAGTTCTGATAATACCATCTGAAACACTTAAGAGTTTTTGGTTTCTTGCACATGTTTAAGTAGATAGATTCTTTGCTGTCATTAGCCTAATTGTGACACTCCTTTATCACCTTAATTACTCCTCTTTGACTGTCTTTGTTCCAGATTTTGAGATCCTATATACTTCCCCCAGTTCTTTATGACCCTTCACAGAAGAAACACATCAAGATGCTGAGCAGATCTCTCTGGTTCATGTATTTTTGTACAGCTGTGACAAGGGTTGGCAACAGGCTAAATCCAATATGTTAATCTTTGATATATCAGAAATGTAGATTTTTGAATGACATGGCACAGCCAGTGTCTTAAGACTGGCACTTTTGATCAAGAGGTTTTCTGTTTCCTCCAAAAACCTAACAATGGAAACAAAATATAATAAGAATATAAGAAAGCAATACCAAAAATAAGATGAACCATCTTTATGGACCAGGAACAGAAAAGTAATATACAGAGTGAAAAGCTGTGCTAAACGTGCTTAATTGGCAGTCTCCAGGTTCGAAAGAAGGCAGACCTAGCTGAGAGATCATGTATTGTGAGTTAAAGTAGGGTAAAAATCCTCCACCCAAGAGCCAGTCTCACTGTCTAGCCCTATTCAGAGTCGAAGTTGAACTAAGTTACTTCTGAACACTTCCAGGAGTTATAATGCTTATATGACGTTAAAGATCCTCAGTTCCAAGAGAAATAGGTGGACATAGACATTAATTCATGATCAGCAGATCAGTCAAAATACCTGCTGGATTGGTCTCTGGATCATTAGTACTCCATGTAGAGTCCTGGGGTAGGAGTACCAGGTAGAGGCAACTCCAAGGCCACCAGACAGGAAAGGAGGAGAGAAATGGTGAGAAAGGGAAAGACCGTTCTTAATCAAAATTAGTCTGAAAACCCAGGCTTAAAAAGATTAAAAATAACTAGCAGGTAAAAAGTAAGCAATCTGAGGATGATTTCATTTCAGGTTAAACTAAAATAGAATAATCTGAAGACTTTAAAATAAAAAGCTGAGTATCTTCAAAGAAATAATGAAAAAATAGAAAAAGAAAATAAATTAGATACAAAGAAAAAAGAAAACAAATACAAAGCAAGAAAAAGACAGGTAAAATATTTCATTAAATAATGTTGAAAATCTCTTTTTTCTGTTTTTATTTGTCTCTCTAAATCTCTCTTTAGTGTCTGTGTGTATATATATGTGTGTGTGTATATATATATTTATATATACTAATGCAAAAGCAAATACTAGGTAATATATATTTCATTATATATGTATATATATTTATGTACGTATATATATGAATAAATATATACTAAAGCAGTCAATTAAATACTAAGTAATGAATAATACTAAAGAAATAAACTGAACATAAAGTGAAGGAAATAAAGTGAGAACAGATATTATATTAGAAATATAAACATGTTTGATTATTGATATTTAAAGATAACTAACTTTGTGTATGTATTATTGAGTATGTGTGTTTGTGCTTAATGATAAAGAGAAAATACTATAGTCTACATAGTGATAAAATTGGATACGTGGATGGATATGAAAGGTACTTTGAAGTGAGTTATTAAGATTTTTCTAAGACTTCTGTCTTTGAGAGGAAAAGTATATCAATTTATATTTTGTTAGACATTTTTAAAGGTAAGAGTGTATATTACAGTTGGAAACTCAAATAACAAAAATCATAGCTTTCAAACATGGAGAGAAAATATAATGAATAAAGATTATCTATTCAGCATAAGACAGAGTATAAGCATGATAAACAAGTAAGTAGTGTTCAAAAAAATGGCAAGAACAATTATAAATATCAGTAATGGTAATAAAAATAAGTAGACTTGTCCATTAAATGAGTTTCAGCTTAAATAAACAGGCATGTAAATACATATAAAAAACATTTATGTGCTATTTGAAAGAGACATACCTAAAACAAACTGATATGGATAATTTTAAAATGATAGTAGAAGAAAGCTGGTATAGGGTTTTTAATCTCCCACAGAATCATATTTAAGTGATAAATGCTAACAATGGAGGGACAATGTACTCAAAACATACAAGCAATGATTAAGAGTATAGAAAGTCATGAAGATATATGTGTTCAAAACTATAGATTTTACATACATGGAGCAAATATTGAAAACACTATAAAAAGAAATTTATAATACTATAAAGTCAGTATGAGATTTAACACAATGATAACAGAGACTGATAAGTCAAGCAGGAAAAGGTCATAAGGTAAAAGAAACATTAAACAACACATTAACAAGACAGAGTTAGTAATTATGTATAGAAATGACTAAAATAAATAAGTACATTATTTATTCAGGGATATGGAAATACTAAAAGTTTGATCACATGTAAAAAAATTTTAAAAAGGAGAAATCTGGGGCACCTGGGTGGCTCAGTCGGTTGAGTGTCAGACTTCAGGTCAGGTCATGATCTCATGGTTTGTGGGTTCGAGCCCAGTGTTGGGTTCTGTGCTGACAGCTCAGAGCCTGGAGCCTGCTTCAGATGCTGTGTCTCCCTCTCACTCTGCCCCTCCCACATTCATGCTCTGTTTCTCTATGTCTCAATAATAAATAAACATCAAAAAAATTTAAACAAGGAAAAATCTATACAATGTTTTCTTTGATCCCAGAAGCTATATTAGAAATTAATAAGAAAGTGAGAAACTGAAAAAATGCCCTGATGAGATAATGTATGTATAAAAAAGGAAATAAAAATGTGAGTTACCAATATTTATAACTGTCTTTTTAAGAATTGGTTTTCGAAAACATTTGCAATGTGGCTAAATAAGATAAAATTATAGTAAATCTTATAGAAAGTCAAGAAAGATTCAGAATGAATTAATTAAATATTTAACTCAAAAATCTAGGAAAAAATAACAGGGTAAATTTTAAACAAGTATAGAATTAATAAGATAATAGAGATAAGAACAGAAAGTAAACTGGAAAACAAGGATAAAACTGAGAGAAACAGTTATTTGAAAGGACTAACAGATAAATGTCTGTCAGGGATGATTAAGAAAACAGACAGAAGGCAAAGACAAATAATGTTTGGATAAGAAACAGTTTTATAAACTAATATGGAGTGAGAATTTTATAAATATTAAGATACTTATCCATTAAATTAGAAATCAGTGAAAACCAGATAAAATGAACAAGTTGGAGCAAACTTATGAATATTAACTTCAACAAAAATGAAACACTTTAGTAAAATAAACATTAAAGACAGGTAGTAAACAAATTCTTTTCCAGCCATAACCCATAAGACATTAAGCCCTGACTGTTTTGGGGACCAGTCTTATAATTTCAAATTTTATCATACTTTACCTTCTGCAAACTGTTAGAGAGTCAGAAGAGATAGATATGTTCATAAGGCTAATTAAACTTGATGACAAGTAGGGACACTACAAGAAGATTAAAAAAATATAGACAAACCTTACTTAGAGTCATTTTACTGGACCCAATATCAACTACTGGATGAATTATTTTTCTCTTCACTGGGTATAAAAATTATAAAATGGAATAAAGACATGTAATTTTAAATAGAAATAAGGACTGAAAAAGACTTTAAAATAAATCTTTAAAAATTGAGGTGTAAACAAATTTTTAAAAATTTGAAAGATAATATGAAAACTTAAGTGATGAAGTCTACCATGTGCATAAATGGGAAGACTCAGTATTATAAAGACACTTACCAACACAAACTACAATCCAAAGCAACTGTATTTAAAATGCCATGAGATTTTTTTTTTTTTTTTGCCATAGAACTTAAAAGGCTTGATCCTAAGATTTATATGGAAAACTACAAGGCTAAAAATAGTCAACACAATTTTTAAAAAAGAAAAAGGTATCAAGATTTCTTATGACTCTATGGTAATTAACAAAATGATATTAGCATAGGGGTAGAAAAATAGAATAATGGAACAGAAAAGACACCATACTAAAAGACCCATGCATATCTGAAAGCTTTATGGAAATTACTAATCAGAGATGGAAAGGATGGACTAGTCAATAAATGATACTATGAAAATTGGTTATCCATATAGAAAACAATTATATTCATAACTTACATTATACCAAAAATCCAGGCTAGACAACTAAATGTGTGACATTTTTAGAAGAGGTATTATTAAGAGAACGTTATGATTTTATAATTGGAAATTATTTCTTTTCTTTTCTTTCTTTATTTTGAGAGAGAGAATGTGAGCAGGGGAAGGGCAGACAGTGAGGAATAGAGAATCCTAAGCAGGCTCTGCGTGTTCGGAACCTGATGCGGGGCTCAAACTCACAAGCTGTGAGATCTTCACCTGAGCTGAAAGCTAGAGTCGATCACTGATCTGACTAAGCCACCCAGGCACCCCTGGAAATTATTTCTTAAACACAATGTAAAATGTCTAAATCCTAATGAAAAAAATATTGATAAAGTAGACTAAACTTTGAAAAACAAAACTCTGCCATAGAGGAAGCTGAAAATCACTTTAAAATTCAGGCCATGAACTGAGAGGCAGTGTTTTCAAAGCTAGTAACAAAAGAAGACTTTGTATCTAGAACATATCAAAAAGTACTACAGAACAATTACACAAACACCTCAATATAGAAAAATAGGCAAGAGTCTTAGATTGTTCAGCCTTTATAACAAAAATACTTAAAATGTTAACATGGATAAATCTCTAGTGTATAAAGTATAGAAGATAACAGAAGGCAAGTTGATGTTTGAAGGTAATATGCAGTGTAGTATGCTGCTGGTAAGGATTTTTAATTAAAGGAAAGCTGTTACTTTACATGGTTTTTAAATAATGGTAATTATATTAAAAACTAACCTACACATAGTGCTTTAGAGTTTATTAAATTTAAAGTATTTTAAATTTTATTATTTTAGAGAGAAAGTGCAAGTGGGGGAGAGGGGCAACGGGAGGGAGGGTGTCAGAGGGACAGAGGGAGAGGGCGAGGGAGAGGGAGAACCAAGCAAGCTCCATGCTAAGCATGGGGTCATGACCTGAGCCAAAATCAAGAGTCGGATGCTCAACAAACTGAACCATCCAGGTGCTCCTGTATGATGCCATTTAGATAGAAACTCTGTAAAATGCAACCTAATCTATAGTGACAGAAAGCAGATCAGTTTATGGGGGTGGGGCCATGGGGAGGGACAGAAGGGAGGGATTACAATGGAACATGAGAACATGCTTTGGGGTGATGGATATGTTCACTATCTTGATTGTGATAATCACTTCCTGGTATATACAAACATCAAATTGTACACTTTACAATCTATTTTATGCCAATGATAACCCAACAAAACAATTTTAAAAACAGACAAAAATGGGTTCCCATTTGTGAAGAAGAGTGGGAGACACAGGCTTCCGGTTATGGGATGAATAAATCATGGGGATAAAAAACACAGCATAGAGTTTATAAGGGATTTTTTTTCTTCATGTGTATTACCTGATTTCATCCTCACAAGAAACTTGTAAGTTTAGGCACTATTATTATGCTCACAAAAAAAGTCAAATTCACCAGTTGCGCTTCAGAGAGGTTATATGGTGGAAACGACCCTCAATCCCAAGTCTTTAATACTTACCAAATGTCATTCTTTGTCTACCAAGTGGTATTCATGTAATATTATCACTGTGGTCATCTATTTTATTTATGCATGGTATTTATTTGCTTACACCTCCCTTTTCTCACTTTTCTCATGACCTTCTATTACTATAGAGGCCTCTCAAATTTCTCCCACCTGTGTCAGCAATTCCACCCAGTTATTTATTTATCTATTTATTTTTAACATTTATTTATTTTTGAGAGACAGAGAAAGGCAGAGCATGAGCAGGGAAGGGGCAAATAGAGAGGGAGACACAGAATCTGAAGCAGGCTCCAGACTCTGAGCTGCCAGCACAGAGCCCAATGCAGGGCTTGAACTCACAGACTGCAAGATTATGACCTGAGCCAAAGTTGGACGCTTAACCGACTGAGGCACCCCTCCACCCAGTTTTTTTTTAATAAAAGTGTTTATTTTTTGAGAAAGAGAGCATGAGTAGGGGGAAGAGAGAGAAAGGAAGGCAGAGGATCTGAAGCAGGCTTCATTCTAACAGCACAGAGCCCTGCGTGGGGCTCGAACTCATGAACTGTGAGATCATGACCTGAACCAAAGTTGGACACTCAACTGACTGGGCCACCCAGGCGCACCTCCACTAGTTTTTATTTCCTCCCCATTGTTAACTACAGGCCTTTTATCACCAAAATCTGCCAGTTCTGCCTCCAAAAATGTATTCTAAGTCTTTTTATGTCTATCCACTTCTGTTTTCACCCTAATCCAAACCACCATCATCTCGCGCCTGTACTGCTGTCGTGGGCTGGTTCTTCAGGTCTGCACTAGACACAAAACTACTCCTATGCTTCATCGGAAATTTTTATAGACATAAATACATAGGGTTCTGAACAGAAAAAAACCTGTATCTGAAAATCTTTACAGTGGTTGCCTTTGCATATTGTCTCTCTCATTCTTTCTGCTCAGTTAATTAACTGTCAGCGACCAAATACTTCTGGAACATTGGGCAGAAAAGGCCTGAACATTCTGACCCACTCTGGTTCAGCTATGTGACATGATTGATAAAAGACCACTGCACTAAAACTGTTTATGAGGGTTTTTTTTTTTTTAATGAAAGTACAGTTAAGACAAAAAGTCTAACCTCTTTTGACCTAAAAGATATATGCTTAAATTCATAAAATCCAAAAAAAACTACAAAATAAAAAGTAAAAGCTTCTTAGTACTGTGACTCCAACCCACTAATTCTTCCCCTCCAACTTAGCTCTTAGTAAGCATTAATTTTTTGTTTAAGAAAAAGTATATTGCAGCATATATATGTATCTATAAACATGTTTTATAACTTCTACAGATATAATTATATTTAATACTGCACATTTTATTTTTCACTTAATATAGATTGTATCCTTTTCCATATTAGCTCAGATGGATAGATTTCATTCCTGCTACTGACTATATAATATCCCTTTAAACAGATGTTTAGCTAGGCTCTTTAATATCATCATGTCTACTTTTAGCCCAGCTTTGTTTAGCCCAGATATTATTGACATATAGCATATGTAAGTTTAAGGTGTATAATTTGATTTGGTACATGTATATATTGCAAAATGATTACCACAATAAGGTTATCACCTCCACCCCTTCACATAATTACCACCTTTGTGTGGGGAAAGCATTTAAGATCAACTCTGTTAACAACTTCAAAGTATATAATAAAGTATTATTAGTTATTGTTACTATACTGTGTATTAGATCCTTAGAATTTATTCATCTTATAGCTGGAGGTCTATACCCTTTTGCTAACATCTCTGCATTTTCCCCACTGCCCCCCCCCCAGACCCTGGAGGCCACCATTCTACTCTCTATTTCTATGAATTTGGATTTCTTAGATTCTGCATTTCAGTGAGAACATATGGTATTTATCTTTTTCTGTCTGACTTATTTCACTTAGCATAATGCTCTCAAGGTTTATCCATGTTGTTTCAAATGGCAGGACCTCCTTTTTATGGCAGAATGATACACACACACACTTTTCTTTACCTATTCATCCATTGAAGGACACTTAGGTTGTTTCCATTTCTTGGCAATGAACATGGGAGTGCAGACATGTCTTTGAGACAGTCATTTTCATCTCAGGGTACTCTATTTTATTTTTGGAAAGCCATGTTTAGGAAAAGTATTTCTTGTACTGAGCTCAAATCTATCTCTTCATAGCTTCCACTAGTTGATACTTCTTTTCAGTCTTATCTTTACACCTTTGCACCCAACATTCCTATTGCCCAGAATGCCTCATGCCTATCCCTCCTGAGAAGCTGAACTCGTCTGTGAACCAAGGACTTATTCAAGTCCTATCTTCTCTTTAAAAAGAAAACAAAATTGCTTTAGATTCTATCATCTAGAGATAAACATTGTTAACATTTGGTATACTGCCTTTGTGTATTATGAAGCAAAATACTAGTTAAGAGATGGGTATTACAGCTGGATAAATTTAGTTTTTCAAACCTATCTCCTTCCCAGCTATATAGCCATGTGCATGTTACCCCTAGTTTCCTGATCTGTAAAATAGAGCAATAACTGATAATGGCTTTGATGATTAAATGGGGTTTGTGTGAAGCACTAAAGCAGTGTCTCAATTATAGCAAGCTAGTTCAATAAATAACAATTATGATTCTTAAACAAAATGCCTTGACTCTCTGTTTCTCAGAATGTGTAAATATCAGCCCTCTCATTCACTAATTCTATTTTCTGTCATATCCGTTTTATTATTGCATGTATCCAGTGAGATTTTTTTTTTTAATTTCAGCTCTTTTATTTTTAGGTTCTATGCTTTCCAATCGGTTCTTTTTTATAACCTGTATTTCTTTGAACTTTTTTGAATTTTTTTCCATTTGTTTCAAGAGAACTTGTAGTTATTTCTTTAAGAAGATTTTTATAGGATATATTGTTTTTTAAGTTTATTTACTTATTTTGAGAGAAAGAAGGAGGTAAAGAGAGAGGCAGAGAGAGAATCCCAAGCAGGCTCCTTGAGCCTGATGCAGGGCTCTGTCTCACAAACTGTGAGATTATGACTCAAGCCAAAATCAAGAGTTGGATGCTCAATCGAATGAGTCACCCAGGTGCCCCTATTTCTAAAAACATATCATTCCTGCTTTAAAATCCTTGTCAGATAACCTCAACCTCTGTTTCATCACCATATTGGTGTCAGTTGATTGTCTTTTCTCATTCAAGTTGTGTTTTTTATTGTTTTATATGACTAGTGACTTCTGGTTCTATCCTGGACATTTTGTATAGTATGTCAGGAGACTCTTGATCCCATTTAAATCTTCTAGTTAAGCAGGCAGTTTTTACGTTCAGGTTTTGCATGCAGGTCCTTGCCTACTTTTGTGAGCTGTAGTGCAAATGATAATCTTCAGAGCTTTGGAATTCTATTCTGATTGGCTTCCTACTTCTGGTTCCACTGGAGCTCCTGTTCAATCCCTACATGTGCTGCCTAGACTGCCCAGTGAAATTTAGTGTGAAGTTCAGAAAAGTCTAGGTTTTGGTTCCTTCCCACTCTGTAGGATTGGTGCCCTTGCTCTCCCAGTTATGTGACAGGGACCTCATGTCTTGCTGCTGTGGCAGATGGGGCTGTCACTGATTTGGGTGGGGAGTGGTGAATGAGTCCCCTCCTATTTTGGAAGATAAGGCTGCTACTGCTTTGGGTACAAGAAAAAGGATCCTACAGTTGCTGTTCTGTGGTAGATTGGGGTCCCACTCTGGATGTGCTGTGTGAGACGGGTTTCCTACTGGGCTCTATTAATGCTGCTGCCACAGAAGATCTAGCTGTTGCTGCCCTGGGTGTTGAACAGGGAACTCTCGGCCCTCCCACTATGGCAGAAACCTGCCTCCGGGTACTGTACACACTGCTTGTTGCTACTCCTCTGGTTGATTGAGGCTATTACTGCTCCAGGTGTCCATGTTGGGCCCCACTGTTCTTGCAGCTACTTCATAGATCTGGCTACTGCTGTCCTGGTTGTTGGGCAGGAATAATGCTGTTGCAGCTGCTATAGTGGGTTGGGCTGTGCACTGCCTTGAGTGTAGGGTATGGATGGATCTCACCACTAGGTCTTTGCGGGGCTGCCTGTTTTGGGTCCTTTGGCAACATAGGTCAGGGTTTTCTTGTTTTGTTTTGCTTCTGTGCTCATTGGATGTTCCAGAGTGCCGCCCTTTCTGGAACCCAGTCTAGAATGTATGGGAGATAAAAAGGAAAAGCCAGAGAATTCACTATTGTGTGGTTCTTCAGGTACTGAGGTTTCTAGCCAGTTTGTCTTTTTCTTTTCATCTTTCAAGATCCTTTTATGATTGTCTATTGAATTATTTCCAGAGCATTTAGTTGTGTTTACAGGGGAAGAGCAGGGAAAGTGAGTGTCCTCTTTTCCTGGAACTGGGTAATCTATGCCTTTTTGTGGTGTTTAATAACAGGAGTATGAGGGCTTAAGTATTTTGTAGAGTATACTGGGATCCACGTTGAAGCAAGATATTAAAATTAGGTATCTGCACTCCTTTCTCCCGTCATATTTAATAGTGTAATTGTGAACACTAGAAATTTGTTTGACTTTTATTTCTTGCTAGTGAGGTATCAATTATCACAATGAAGAATCATACTCACTGGGTATAATAAGCTTCCTTTCAAAGAGCTATACATCAGTTGCCATTAGCGTAACAAAATGGGGGAATTTCTTTTAATTTTCTGGGATTTTCTTATTCTTTCTTGCAGCAACCATAATGATGTTTGCCTTCTAGACTAATATTAAACTGTGCAGAAGGGTAGCAGATAATTTGGAAATTCTAGAAAAAAATATTTTACTTAACACAGAATGAACAGTTATTTATATCAGTGACTAACGAGGTTTCTGATGCACCCAGTTTCTAAGAGATTTTGACTAGCATTTTGACTAACATGAATAGATAGAAGATTTATGAATCATAATATTTTTCAAATGTCAATGTTTCAGTAAGCTTTCATCTTAGCCCTTGCCTTCTTTATCATTTGTGATTCAATAAGAGATAGATATTTGGTCTTTGTCCTCAGTTCCTGACACAGAGCTTCTAAAACACTTGGATTGTCTGAGTGATGAAAGTGATAGGAGTGTCTTTTGTTCTTTATAACAAGCCCCTTTCAACCATCCCTAAGTTTGTGCTAATAAAGAGACTCTTGGTGGGCCGTTACACAGCCTCAGGATTGGGATGTTTGCCAGAGAAACCAACCATGTCATTAGGGCTTTGGGATTTTCCACTCCATCCCACACCCCTGGACTTCAGGGAGGGGATAGGGGCTGGAGATTAAGTTCAATCACCAGCAGTCATTGATTTAATCAATTATGTCTATGAAATATAACCTCCATTAAAACCTCTAGATGATAAGACTCAAAGGGCTTCCAAGTTAGTGAACACATCCATGTACTAGGAGAGTGGCACACTCCAACTCCACGATGACAGAAGTTCCTACACTCAGGACCTTTTAGGACATCACCCTGTGTACCTCTTCATCTGGCCTTTCATTTGTATCCTTATAACTGGTAATAGTAAGTAAAGTACTTTCCTGAGTTCGGTAAGCTATTCTGCCAAATTATTGGACCTGAGGAGGGGGTTGTGGAAACCCCTAAATTTGCTAGTAGAAGAAATACAGGTGGCAACATGGAACTTACAACTCGCCCCTGGATTTGAGACAGTCTTGTGAGATTGAACCCATAACCAGTGGGGTTGATGCTAGCTCTAGATAATGAGTGTCAGAACTGAATTAAATTGTAGGACATCCAGTTGGTGGAGACTGAAGAATTAGTGTGTGTGTGGGGAAACCCATACAGTTGGTGTCAGAATTGATGCTGGAAAACACTCCAGACCACAATCCCATTGATTCCCTCAAGTAGATATAGATCTAGAATTGTAGGTGCTCAAAGTTAGTGTAGTAATAAGAAGCATTGAGTAAGTAGCCTTTAAATTATCTGAGTTGTCTTGAATAGTATATAGTCTTTTGTGGCTTGAATACTACTTATTCAAATGGAACATTTTAGTAGAAGTCTATATTCTAAAAAATATACTCTGGTTATACTATAACGAGACTTTCTCTTGTAGGAAAAGGATTGTGTTTTATGCCTTTCCGTGTTGCAAGCATTTAGGCTACTGCCCTACAACTACAAAGTGCTCAATAAATGTTTGTTCTTGACAATATTGATGAACTTATCATTTCCACAAAGGATATCCCATACTCTCTGAAATGGAGCAAATGTACCACCGCCTTGAACTCTTTGCAGGAAGAATGCTTTTTAAGTGACGAGTACAAGTAGGAGCAATCTCAGTGTTTGTTAACCTTTACCATGGAAGCCGATTAAAATTCTCCAGCGTGAATAAGTCCCTGGGAGACTGTTCCACTTATTACAAATTTCCTTCATTTATCTCATTACCTGAAGTGACATTTAACATCTTGCTCAGTTGGAATAATTTGATCTAATGTACATTATCTTTCTTATGAACAATGATGGTTCTAGTGAAAGATGAAAGCTCAGTTATAATCAGAACATTTTGTCAAATGCACATAATATTGCTAAAAATGTTGCAATAGTAATTTAAAGATACTATTTTTTATCCATTTTGAACTACCGCAGTATTTTTCACTAGCTCTTTTAAGCCTGCTACTTTAAAATTGTGTGCCTGTTTTTCCACATAATAAGTATCTTGATTCTTCTACAATCCCGTTTTTCTGATCTTATTAACTTCTCTGATTTGATGCTGTCTTGTCTGCTCTCTGAGTTGATGTGGTCCAAGGTTGGCTATAACAGACTTGAGGTCTACTGTGAGACTATTTCTAGTCCTTATCATTATCTTTGGTATTGGCTCTTGTTAAACCAGTTTCATTGTACTACACTCTGGATGCTATTCTATGTTTTTGTTTGTTCGTTTTTCCAGAGTGAACACATGAGGGGGGGAAGGGCTGGGGGAGAGAGAGAGTCATTTTAAAAAAATTTTTAAAGTTTATTTCTGAGAAGGAGCGAGACAGTGNGGGGGGGGGGAGAGAGAGCGCGCGCAAGAGAGCGCGAGCGAGCATGAGTGGGGGAGGGGCAGAGAGAGAGGGAGACAGAATCCTCCAGGCTCTAAGCTAACTGTCAGCACAGAGTCTGACGTGGGGCCGGAACCCACGAACCATGAGATGGTGACCTGAGCTGAAGTCAGAGGCTTAACCAACTGCACCACCCAGGTGCCCTGAGAGAGTGAATCTCAAGCAGGCTCTACACTCAGCATGGAAGCCGACTTGAGGCTCAGTCTTATAACTGTGAGATCATGACTTGAGCCGAAATCAAGAGTCAGATGCCTAACCAACTGAGTCACCCAGGTGCCCCTATACTATGGTTTTAATAATGACATATTTGATTATTTGTTATAATATTTTGTTTGAATTAGTACTCAATTCTCTACATTCCTGGTTCTAGTTGGCTAACTACCAGAGGTCATGAATGGACTCTGACTCTACCAATATACCGGACATTTACAGCCGCTACTTTCTAAAAATTTGCTTGAAGTATATGTGTTTTCCCTGGAGGAGCTAGCTTCAGTTTCTGAACTGCCTAGAGCTCTGCTCTAGGTCCTGAGCTTCCCCAGTATTTTAGTGTTTGATTACTTCCATTTTTTATTAACCTCAGGTCTTTTATATACAGCCAAAGAATGCTAATACCTCTAAAACCTAATGCAAGGAAATGAGAAACATCTTTAACACCATAGATTTAGCCCAGGAAATATGGATTACATTCTCTCCATGGGATCATTAATGTGTCAACTTGACTGGGACACAGAACCTAAATATTTGGCCAATCATTATTATAAATGTTTCTGTGAAAGTATTTTTTTAATGGGATTAGCATTTAAATCAGTAGACTTTGAGTAAAGCAGATTACCTTCCATAATGTTAGTAGGCTTCATCCAATCAATTGATGGCTTTAATAGATAAGGGCTGACCTCTCTGAAAGAAAAAGGAATTCTACCAGCAGATTGACTTTAGACTCAAACTGCAACCCTTCTCCTGGGTGTCCAGCCTTCTGACCTATCCTACAGATTTTGAACTTGCCAACCTCCACAACCATGTGAGCCAGTTCCTTAACAAAGTGTGTGTGTGTCGGGGGCGTGGGGGAGTGTATCATTTTCTATTCTATTTTCTGGAGTACCCTGACTAATAACTTCCACAGTCACAGTAGGGATTAAATCTTTGAGATAATCACTGAATTTTTGAGAAGGAAGAAACCATTTAATTATCTTTCCATTTTGATATCTCTAATAAAATGGATGAAAGTGAGATTACTTTTAAAACTTTACTATGTATCACCTTGCTTTTATAAGCAGCAATCTTACAAGGTAAGGTAGTATCATTCTACTTTATAGATGTGGAAACTGAGGATTGTGAAGTTAAATTATGTTGTTCAAGTCACCCAGCTAGTGAGTGATGGAGTTAGTTTTCAAACTCTCTTTGGCATCAAAGTTAATGTTGTTCCAACTTGATGCACTCATGAAATCCTGTTATAACAATGATTGAGCCACTTGTTCCTTATACAGAAATCTTGGAAGATACTGATGGGGAACTTATACATAGAATCAAATTTTGGTCCGTATGTCATGAGAATTTCATCCTTTTAGGGTGCTTAAGTGGTTACACATATATTTTGTGTCAAAATCATGAATTGGTGCCTAACCATAGGAATTGGGCCAGTTTTGACATGAGGCTGGCTTGAAATACTCTAATTTTAGCACGGAAAGCCTGATGTCCCACAAAACCCATCCATTCTTAGGAACCAGCAGAGTTAGTCACCAAAGGTTAAATAAACTAGTCCCATGGGGGCACCTGGGTGGCTCAGTCGGGGTAAGCGTCTGACTTTGGCTTAGGTCATGGTCTCCTGGTTCGTGAGTTCAAGCCCCGCATCTGGCTCTGTGCTGACAGCTCAGAGCCTGGAGCCTGCTTCCGATTCTGTGTCTCCCTCTCTCTCTGGCTCTCCCCCACTCACACGCTCTCAAAAGATGAATAAACGTTTAAAAGGCCAAAGATTTATGCGATCTGAAGAGAAACCAGAGTATAATAAACGTTTAAAAAAATTTAAAAAAATAAATTAGTCCTATAGAAAGTAGAGAAGTCAATAAAGATTAGGTTTCCTTTGCAATAAATTAACCAAAGTTTTGCATGTAATTTAAGATAATCCTTTGTACAAATAAATTACTCTGTTCATTTCTTTAATATTGGTTTTTTAAGACTTATTAATATTTTGATACTATATGTGGTTTCTGGATTTTTACTGCCTTGGATTTCAAGTTTGTAGGATTAAACATTTGTACTATTATTTACCAACTGACAAGGAAAATAAACTTGACTAATCAAATACCTAATCACCTACATTATTTTTTTCCATAAAATGTTGATTTTGCAAATACTTTTTAAAAATGTAAGGTCAAATTAACTTTGAAACTTAACATTTCTAAAATTTTTTTATTTTTTATATTAGAGAGAGTGCATTTGAGTTGGGGAGAGGGGCAGAGTATGAGAGAGAGCAAGGAAGCTCCATGCTCAGCATTGGACATGCGGTTCAATTCCACGACTCTGGGATCATGACCTGAGCCAAAATCAATAGTCAGATACTCAACCGACTGAGCCACCCAGGTACCCCTAAGATATTCTTAAAACTCAGTTTAATTTCACAATCACATAGCCTCTAGTCTTATTTGGCTCTGCTTACTATTTCCAGGGAAGGAGTTCCTTAAAAGCCAAGTAACTTTTGGACAGTCTGCAATCATAAGATGCTTTATCCCAATAGAGCAATCAGTCTACATGCATTGACATAATACCAAAAAAGCTAGTTGCAAAATGAAAGATTTAGTAAATAAATTGGTTAATTTGGCAAACCGTAAAATAAATAATTTGTTGTATTTGAGCATTTTCTCTCCACTTAATCTAGTCAAAAGCACAGAAAAAAAACCTTTTAGGTAAACTGTTATTCCATGATACAATTTCCCTAACTATAACAACCTGTTTTACCTTAAAACTCTGGTATTATCACATACACACAATAGTATCAGTATTTTTGGTAGAACTTTGATCTGGAAGCAAGTATAAATCATAAAGAAAAAATTTCTTGGAAACCCTTTTTCTCTTAGGTCTCTCCAATTACACATCCATTACCTTTTCCTTATCTGTTCATTCCTGGGGAAGATTTCTAGATTTGAGGGAGATTTTCTGCTTTGTCAAATCCCTTTTTTTCCAGTGCTCTGCTGTCCCTCCCATGGTATCTTTATCTGCCATTCATTATACGTACAAATAGCCCATCATACCGAGTAATCTCTAATCCCAAAGTGGCTCTATCAGTGCCATGCCATATTCTCCATTTTCCTCAGGCACAGACTTGTCAAGTCTATGTATTACAGCAAGTCCTGTCTTCTAAACTACGCTAAACTCCTTTGAGTTACCTTTCTGGTGGTTCTTCATGCCTTGTCTGGATCATCACAGAGGAAGAAGAGACTGGAATAATTTATGGGATTTGCTCAGACCAGGTAGCAGAGAGAATTCTAAGTAATGAAAGTGACACACATAAAGATGGTAGAAAGAACAAGAAGGCTGCCATCACTGGAGCATTTGTAGTAAGGTGACAAATGTTATGAGAAGACTATGTATTTTTTTTTTAACTCAAAGCAGTTAAAAATTCAAAAAATTTAGTGTCTAATTTGGAAAATACTTGGAGTCAAGTGTCTTTTACTCATGGTTTTTCTTATCACATCTTGGAGACGATTCTCTATTGGACCTATAAAAATTTGAAAGCTCTATTCAAAACTTCATTCATTCTCCCAAAGAACTTTTGAAGACCCTTCCACTAAGTAATACTTTCTTTAGGGCATATGGATTTCTTCATCCCAAAAGGGTATTGTTACATATTTTGAGTGTGAGGGAAAAAAAGCCTGAAGGATGTGTTTGAGCTTGACCTCCTTGAAAATATCTGGATGCTAGAGATATAGTGTACTTTTGTAGAAAACAGCAAATGTGGAATTTTTTTTTTACCTATTTCAAACCTCATTTAGAATCTGGATGCTATTTGAGCTGGTGTCAAGGATGCATGAAATTAAATTTAAGAAAGCTCAACTTTAAGGAATACCAATTTCTTTCTGCATTGGGTAGTTAGATTCTGGGTAGGAATTAAAACTGGCCATTTTCCCTTTGAATTAATAACACTGGTGAGTTTTTTCATAAAACTGCAAATCGAATATGGACTGATAAGGGGCTGAGGTTAGATTCAAGGAGTCTTAGAAAAGAAAAAGTAGAGGGTCTGTTGGGGTCTCCTAGGGGTTTGCTACTTTCTGACTAAGGGTCAAAAGTCAGATTTTAAGCTTGTCTGCAAAAGTCATCCTATGGAAAGTATGTTTTCAGCAGAATGATAAAGAATATTTTAAAAATAATATTCCACTAGGTGCTTGAATTTAAAAGACCAGAAAACCATATGGTATATTTAATGAATAACTTGGAGTTGAAATGTTTAAGTTTTCAAATTAAGATCTATTTTATTATTTAATTTTAACAGATTCAAATTTTAAAATATACATTAAAGTGGTTTCAATATACATTTTTATTCACATGAATAATATGCAATATATTCAAAAAGTTTATTGGAGGAAGATTGATATCCCAGTTTATAAAAGGGTTTTTATATATGAGTTATAAAATTGAATAAACATCACTAGTGTCTCTTAGTATGCATTTTTAATTTTTTTTAATGTTTTATTTATTTCTGAGAGAAAGAGAGACAGTGTATAAGCAGGGGAGGGGCAGAGATATATGAAGACACAGAATTGAAAGCAGGTTCGAGGTTCTGAGCTGTCAGCACAGAGCCCAATGCAGGGCTCAAACTCGTGAACCATGAGATCATGACCGGAGCTTAAGTTGGATGCTTAACCAACTGAGCCACCCAGGCGCCACTCTTAGTATATTTTTAAATATGGGGTTGTTCTATGCAGTGGGATATTCTACAAAATGTAATAACATTTACTTTTTCTTATATGGCAAAGTTTCCAAATTCTAGGTGAGATAATCATATTCTCAAGCTTCTTTGAATGATAAAATTGTTCATTTTCAAGTTACTTGCCCATTTCTTGTCATTTGACACTTTCAACAACCCTATGAAATAATTAAAATTGATTAAAGATGAAGAAACTCAGATTCAGAGGTTAACAAGACAACTAGGTATACATGGCTAATGAGTTAGAGAGGGGAGATGAACACTTGGGATTTGTAGCTCTCAGTCCATTGTTCTTTCCATTTTGTGCGGTCACTTCTCAAACTGTCATAATCAGATCACTTAGTTCAACATGAGTATTTCTCCAAAATTCAAGGGAGAGGTTGGCTCATTAATGCTACCGACTTGTGTGTGATGTATAGGAAAAACATAAATGAGTGGATCATATGAATTGCTTATGAAATAGTGAGGGCATTAGGGAGGAAACATCTGCCTGTTTAACAAGTTCAGCTGGATAAACTTGGACAGACAGCAGGGTGCCTTTCCCAGTCCTCTGACAAATGGCCCAAGTGAGAAACTGCCACTTCCTATTCACCGGTTCACTGTGAATAAGGTAGACATAATCTTGGCCCTCATGGCATTTACATTACAGGGGAAGAGCTAGACAAGTAAACAAGCAATTAAAATAGACAGTGTTCATATTACAGTACAGGACATATGGGCTATGGGAATGCCAGGGGGACATCAAACCCTAATTTAGGGACTCATGGGAGAGTTACTAAAGAAAGACCTAAAAGATGAATAAAGAGCTGGATGATGTGTGTTCAAAATGGAGGAAAGAGCACAGGTTGAGACCTTGAGAGCACAGAACATTGGAGAGGCTGAAATGAGTTTATTACAGGTGGCATAGAAATCACTAGAGGACAAACGATGATCAATAAATGGTTTCCCTGATCTTGGAGAAGTCTCAAAGCAGAATTATGGAAGGAGACAAAGTACCAAAAAACAAACCTGACCCATACTAGTCCAGTTTCCAGGCCTCTTATTGCTACCAGGAGATTGTCTCTCACCCTTCATAGTGTTGTGGCTATTAAGGAAAGAAGCTAGTGTTTATTAAATACCAACTATGACCCATACCTTTCAAGTGTGCCATCTCGTTGAAACCTCATGTCACATGAGACAAGTACTGGTGCCCTAATTTTAAAGATGAAGAAATTAAGACTAAGGGAATGAATATTGCCCAAAGTCACATGATTAGTTAGCAATGGAGTAAGGACCTGAGCCCAGGTTTCTCTGTCTCCCAAGGTAATACTGTTCAACTGTTCTTTGCTTTCTCTCCTTTGTTTTCAGAACCATAATTAGGGTATTACTACTGCTTCAATTAGACAATTTAAAAGAAAATTATTTGGATTATCTTAGCCAAAGATGACGTCCTTTTAGATTGCAGGTGCCATTGACTTAGAGGTCTATTTCCTGAACGAATGGATTTCAGAGCTAACCACAGTGATGAAGATATGGCCAGGAGTTCAACAAGGAGTTAAAAACCTATTTGCTCATAAAATTCCATACCCTATCAGATCCAAGAGAGACTTCCCTAAGCCTTTTACCATTTGGCAAAATCTCATATTGAGACAACCACTCAAATGATGGAAAAACAGTCCCTTGTATCTGAGAGGATTCTCATTTGATAGCTTTTTAGGAATGGCGAATAGGAGGTGGTAAGATATAAAACTGATTGGGATATATTCCAATTTAAGCCAGAAGTCGCATATGTGAAAACTAATATTAGAGAAACTGAATAGGCATACAACAGAGTCTGGTATAAGGGACATGCCCTTCTTATGTATTTTTGTAACAGACTGAGTCTTACGTTAATGGCATATATGAAGTAAAATTGTCAAATTGTGCAATTAAAATTTAAAGGACACGAGACTGTACAACTGAATTTTTATTTGAAAAATTTTTTAATGTTTTGTTTATTTCTGAGAGAGAGACAGTGTGAGCAGGAGAGGGTCAGAGAGAGAGGGAGACACAGAATCTGAAGCAGGCTCCAAGCTCTGAGCTGGCTGTCAGCACAGAGCCTGACATGGTGCTTGAACCCACAGATCTGAGCTGAAGTCAGACACTTAACCGACTGAGTCACCCAGGTGCCCCTGAACAACTGATTCTCTATTCCATTAGTTTTGAATTCATTTCTCTCAGGCCTATTAAGGGATAGTTGTGATACCTTTATTAGTTCTATTTTATAATGAATTCATATGAGTCTTAGTTTTAGAGGAGTAAAATAAGTGTATGATACTCATTCCTCTTCTTTGTATTATCCTAGTCTGTCTTTTTTTATATTTGTGGCCATTAAAATTATTAATTTGAATATGGGATAAAATTATTTCTTGTTCAAAGTATTCAGAAATGGCACCATGTGTTACTTTTGTGTTGACATTTTTGATTCAATGCTTTTATTAAATAGCTAAATAATTAATCGATTTTAATGTTAATTTATGTATAAGCTATATTTCCTTAAAGAAAATAATACTCCTTTTACATTTTAATATGGCTATCCATATCTGAGAAAATTCTAATTGCAAAGTTCTTTCAATTTCACTTTTGGCAGTATAGTGAAGAATACATGCATGTCATCATTTAACATCATATGTGATATTCATTATCTTCAAGTTTTGCTTGATACTGTTTGAAATCGATAAAGGCTCTGCAAGTACAAGATTCCTTTGCTCTATTGAATATAAATACTATGAAGAATATAAACTTTAATTTATTTAGTAAGCTACCAAATATTGTTATTGTTCCATTTTTCTGAAAACAAGTATAATCTGAAGTTGCTGCTGTTGCCTGTCCCTAGGCCCTCTGAGACACTTAAAGAATAGTTGAGATTGTTCCAGGCTGTAAACTCTAGATAATATATCATGGGTTTTCCAATCCAAACTTGAGATAAGGAGTATTTGTGAACCAATATTTTGCTCCTATGTTAGATAAAAAGAAAATAGTTCTTTGCCTTTTTGAATAATTTTAATGGACTCTGGCTAATATTTTGTTAAAAAAAAAACAAAACACTGGGAAAACTTAGAGATAGAAAATATTGGAGGTACTGAGGACAGTGATAAATATAGGAAGGAGTAGGTTCATAGGAAGTCTTGGGCCTTAATAGATCATGCTTTAGCAAATTTCAAGTATATAATACCATATTATTAACCATAGTTACCATGCTATACTAAATCCTCAGAAATTATGCATCTTCTAACTAATAGTTTGTACCCTTTGAAATACATTTCCATATTTCCCCATTCCCTCGGTCCCTGGCAACCTTCATTATATTCTCTGTTTCCATGAAATTGACTTTTTTTTTTTAAAGTTTCCATGTATAGGTATGATCATACAGTATTTGTCTTTCTCTTTCTGGCTTATTTCACTTCGTGCAATGCCCTCCAAGCTCATCCGTATTATCACAAATGGCAGGATTACCTTCTTTTCTGGCTGAGTAATATACCATTGTTTATATATTCCATAATTTGTTTATCCATTCATCCATTGAAAGACATTTAGATTGTTCCCGTATCTTGGCTATTGTGAGTAAGGATACAATGAACACAGGAGTGCACGCATCTCCTGGAGATACTGATTTTGTTTTGATTTCATAATGTACATGCATTTCAAATCATGTTGTGCACTTTAAATATATAAAATTATATTTTTCAGTTAGTCCTCAATAAAGGTGGGGAAGAAAGAGAAGAAACAGACCATGCCTACTTTATATCTATTAGGAACTATGGATTAATTCAAGTACAAGAAAATGAGCCATTAATAGAAGTGCCCTCAAATGATTTCTAGCTTAAAGTAATG
Source organism: Hyaena hyaena (assembly GCF_003009895.1). Classification (NCBI taxonomy): domain Eukaryota; kingdom Metazoa; phylum Chordata; class Mammalia; order Carnivora; family Hyaenidae; genus Hyaena; species Hyaena hyaena. The sequence continues at coordinate 88,131 of NW_024081965.1, read as the reverse complement.
CCTAGTTTGTAGTCATTGATTGAGACTTCCCCATATCCCTGCTAATATATGAAATGTAGGTATGGATTAATATTAAATCTCATGTCACCACTGAAAACTAACACTGACCTAATGCTTGATTCTGGAAGGAATTTCCATTACCTTTGCATTAGTATATGGAAGTGGACTAAGAAAAGGTCTTCAGATCTAGTCTAATGAGTTCTTAGGTTTCCCTTGATGAAACAATTTTTCTCAAAAGGACAGGAAGAAACCACGAAGTCAGGGGCAGTTTATTCTACATTAAAAATACACAGAAACAGCAGTAACAAAAGTATAACACCATAGGAGCAAAGGGATATATTTTCTAGGGGTAAAGTTTTGTTGTGGGGGGCAGTAGGTAAAGTGGAGGACAGAGAGAGGAAGAGTCCTGGGAGCCACATAATCAATTGGTCTATGTTAGGAAACCAGGCAAAGTGGTAGAAAATTATCCTACTTCCAAGCATCAGAATTATACTAACTGATAGCTGCTGAATATGAGTTTGGGATGGAAACTCTACACATCAATATGCCCCCAGAATTGATTTTGGAAATTAATGTATCTATAAATCAGTGAGTACAAGGCAGTCCTATGGACTGTCAAATGGGTCCAGATAAAGCTTTACTTCATTCAAGGAAAAATAGAGAAAGAAAAACCAAACACAGCCACCACCAGAAGCACCTCAGGTTTATGGGAAATATACAGAGAAAGAGAATGGAAACACAATCCGAAAATGGGAACACAATCCCACAATTTCAAAGGAAGCATGTATATTTGAAAAACAAATGGCCTACTGAATAATTATGAAATTTCTGAAGAAGGTGTTTGGCGGCCTCAAGAGACTGCATGGAAGAGTGATTTTTTCACAAAAGGAGCAGAAAATCTTAAAAACAAGGTCAGATGTAAATGAAAATGGCTGGAAAAAAAAGAAAATATTGCCAAGAAATTATACTATAGTAGAATTAAGATTCACATTGATACATCATATCAATAAAAGAAAAGATAAAAACCATATGATCCTGTCAATAGATGCAGAAAAAGCATTTGACAAAATACAGCATCCCTTCTTAATAAAGACTCTAGAGAAAGTTGGGATAGAAGGAACCTACTTAAACATCATCAAAGCCATCTATGAGAAGCCTTCAGCTAACATCATCCTCAACGGGGAAAAACTGAGAGCTTTCCCCCTGAGATCAGGAACACGACAGGGATGTCCACTCTCACCACTGTTGTTTAACATAGTGCTGGAAGTCCTAGCATCAGCCATCAGACAACAAAAGGAAATCAAAGGCATCAGAATTGGCAAAGAGGAAGTCAAACTTTCACTCTTCGCAGATGACATGATACTCTACATAGAAAACCCGACAGACTCCACCAGAAGCCTACTAGAACTGATCCAAGAATTCAGCCAAGTTGCAGGGTACAAAATCAACGTACAGAAATCGGTTGCATTTTTATACACCAATAATGAAGCAACAGAAAGAGAAATCAAGAAACTGATCCCATTCACAATTGCACAAAAAACCATAAAATACCTCGGAATAAACCTAACCAAGGATACAAGAGATCTGTATGATGAAAACTATAGAAAACTTATGAAGGAAATTGAAGAAGACACAAAGAAATGGAAAAACATTCCATGCTCATGGATAGGAAGAATAAATATAGTTAAGATGTCATTACTACCTAAAGCACTCTACACATTCAATGCAATTCCAATCAAAATTGCACCAGCATACTTCTCAAAACTAGAACAAACTATCCAAAAATTTGTATGGAACCACAAAAGACCCCGAATAGCCAAAGTAATACTGAAAAATAAAACCAAAACGGGAGGTATCACCATCCCAGACTTCAGCCTCTACTACAAAGCTGTCATCCTCAAGACAGTATGGTATTGGCACAAAAACAGACACATAGACCAATGGAACAGAATTGAGAACTCAGAAGTGGACCCAAAAGTATACAGCCAACTGATCTTTGACAAAGCAGGAAAGAATATCCAATGGAAAAAAGACAGCCTTTTTAACAGATGGTGTTGGGAGAACTGGACAGCAACATGCAGAAGAATGAAACTAGATCATTTTCTCACACCATGCACAAAAATCAACTCAAAATGGATAAAGGACCTGAACGTGAGACAGGAAACTATCAACACCCTAGAGGAGAAAGCAGGAAACAACCTCCTTGACCTCCACCGCAGCAACTTCTTACTTGACACATCCCCAAAAGCAAGGGAATCAAGAGCAAAAATAAACTGTTGGGACCTCATCAAGATTAAAAGCTTCTGCACAGCCAAGGAAACAACCCAGAAAATTAATAGGCAACCAACGGAATGGGAAAAGATAGTTGCAAATGACATATCAGATAAAGGGTTAATATCCAGAATCTATAAGGAACTCACCAAACTACACGCCCGAAAAACAAACAACCCAGTGAAGAAATGGGCAGAAGACATGAACAGACACTTCTCCAAAGAGGACATCCAGATGGCCAACAGACACATGAAACGATGCTCAGCATCCCTCCTCATCAGGGAAATACAAATCAAAACCACACTGAGATACCACCTCACGCCAGTCAGAGTGGCTAAAATGAGCAAATCAGAGAACTCTAGATGCTGGCGAGGATGTGGAGAAACGGGCACCCTCCTACACTGTTGGTGGGAATGTAAACTGGTACAGCCCCTCTGGAAAACAGTGTGGAGGTTCCTCAGGAAACTAACAATAGAACTCCCTTATGACCCAGCAATAGCACTGCTAGGAATTTACCCAAGGGATACAGAAATGCTGAGGCATAGGAGCACATGTACCCCAATGTTCATAGCAGCACTCTCCACAATAGCTAAAACATGGAAAGAGCCTAAGTGTCCATCAACAGATGAATGGATCAAGAAGATGTGGTTTATCTATACCATGGAATACTACATGGCAATGAGAAACAATGAAATCTGGCCATGTGTAGCAACATGGATGGACCTTGAGGGTGTTATGCTGAGCGGAATAAGTCAGGCAGAGAAGGACAAATATCATATGTTTGCACGTATAGGAGGATTAGGAGGAACTTGACGGAGGAACAAGGGGGAGAAGAAGGGGGGAAATGGTGGGGGAAAGGGAGAGAGGCAAACCATGAGAGACTCTTGAATGCTGACAAAAACTGAGGACTGATGGATGTGGGGGTGAGGGGGGATGGGCATGGAGGAGGACACTTATGGGGATGAGCACTGAGTGTTATGTGGAAACTAATTTGACAATAAACTATTTGTAAAAAAATAAATTAAAAAAATAAAAATATACAGGAAAGAAAAAAAAAATTAAGACTGTCAAAAATCATTTCTGTCCTGTAAGTGATAAGAGTAATACACTGTCTCATACAGTGGAGGGAAATGACAAGGACCAAAACAAAACAAACTATGAGAAGATGATTACAGAGAAAAAGGCAAGAGAATAGAAATGTAGTTTAAGAAGTATGTGTTCCTGAGGAAGAAATAGAAATAGCGAAGTTAGAAATAATCAATGACATAAATTTTAAAAATATGAAAGAAATTTGTGTTTACAGTCAAAGGTCCCACAGTTTTCCTTGCAAATTAAATAAAAAGAAAGCCACATTGATATACATTTTTGGAAATTAATCACAGAAATATAGAGAATACCGTATAAACATTCAAGAAAACCTCATGGTTCTCTATAACCCTAATTAAGAAAAAATGTTTGCCAAAGTGATTGAGAACTATACATATGGTCATGTAAATGGATCCTGAAAAGAGTGATAAAATTTAACATCTAACTAATGTAAATAATTCTTAACAATAGTAGGGAATGCTATTGACCAAAATGAACTGAAAATATAGATGTGAAAATACTAAATAAAATATTAGATAATGGAGTCTAGCATTATATGGTAAAAGATTAATGTACTATAGCCAATACAGTTTATTCCAGGAATTCAGCAATGATTTTAGGTAAGAAAATATATTAATACAAATTATAACAGAAATATGTCAAATGACAGATGTACCCTCATGTCTATAGTGCAGAAAAGCAGTTGAAATATGTCATCATTTATTCCTGATAAAGAAAAAAAATCTTACAAAACTAAAATTAAAATCTTCCTTAATATATTAATGAATATGTATCTCCATGTTACAGGCTGTACCATGTATATGGATGAAATTCTAATCACATTGGAATAAGCAATAAGCAAGTCCTTGAGCAAATCTACTTATTATTTTTCATCATTTCACAAATATTAATACATTACAACATAAATAAGAAAGCAAATCATACTTTTGGAATGAAGGAAGCAAAGATATTAATTATTGGGATATGTGTTTGGAAAACTCAAGGCAAAACAACTGAAAAATAAATGGATACTATACAATAATCTGGATGTAAGTTTAACACATACAAATCATTAGTTTATAAAATTAAATAGAACACAAAAAAATAGAAATTATATATGCCATAAAAGCTATACAATATTAAGAAATAAATTTTATGGAAACCAACTTGATAATAAACTATTTAAAAATAAAGGAAAGAAATAAATTGTTTTTTTAATGTTTTTTAACATTTATTCACTTTTCGAGAGAACAGAGAGATACAGAGCATAAGTGGGGGAGGGGCAGAGAGAGAGAGAGAGAGAGAGAGAGAGAATCTGATGCAGGCTCCAGGTTCTGAGCTGTCAGCACAGAGCCCAAAGTGGGGCTTGAACTCATGGACTGTGAGATCACGACCTGAGTCAAAGTTGGACACTTAACCAAATGAGCCACCCAGGCACCCCAGATATAAGTTGTTTATACCAATTTGCTGAATGATTCAATAAATAGACCAAAGTCTCTTCCTGGGGCAGCGACCTACATTACCAAGCCATAAACACTTCTAGAAAATACTCTTTGTAAGCTCCAAAGACTTTCAGAATTAAGAGTCATTAAAGATAATTCAATTATCTTTCAAATGAGGAAACCGAGACTCAGAAAAATGATGGTCAAATTTAGTGGCCTGGGACTAAAATCCAGGTCATCTGGCACTGAGTTAGATTTTTTTTTCATTAAAAAGTGTTTTATTTCCAAAAAACCAACAACAACAAAACACACATAGAGTGAATTTTCTCCAGGTGTTCCTTTATCTGCTAACATTAAAATGCTGGAGAAATTTTTTAAAATATAGGATTCTAACTAATTTAGTTTTCTCAGTAGGCCTTTTTTTTTTTTAAATAAAATTGGAGCCATGCTCTATACACTGTGAATCAGCTCAATTTTCCTCATAATAATAAATACGAAGCATACTTCTAATTTCAGTAATGGTAGGGTAGGTAATTAACTCTCCCATTGATGAAAACTAAAGACCTGGATAATAAGTTAAAAATATAATTTTTTTCTAAGAGCAGGTGAGTAATAACAATATGGTAAATAATAGACTGAAATAAAACAGGAGGCCAAACCAATGAGGTGAACTATTATAGCTTTAGGCATGTTCTAATCTAGAAAAAAAGAGCTACAAAACTGAGATGTGACTTAGTTGGCACTCAGGTCAACAAAATTCAAAGTCCAAGGCTTAGTAAGATATGGGTGGCATCTGATAAACAACCCACTCTCCCTTTTAAACAAGGAACTATGTGGGCAGTAACCTTGCAGGAAGGGTGAACCAAAAATATACCAGACATAAACCAGGTCTCTTATGGATTTGCAGCTTGAATCTATGACTTGAGTGGTCCAGAGGAATCTCAAACCTTGATCCTGGATGAAGATTAGTCCCCAACTCATTTTCCCAGAAGCATATTAACTTCTTTTTCCCAGAAGAAGATAACAAAAAACTCCCAAATCCCAAATATTTGTATCATTCAATAGAGGTTTGATGAATTACAGAAATCTTATTTTAAAGATGTCAAAGAGCTATCTATTGATTGGAAACAGCTAATACTATATAAATTGGAATTCTAGAGAGGGGATCCTCTCTGAGCGAACTGATGATTACCAGCTATTTTTTTCCCCTGAGGTTATTTACTGATTATGGGCATACTATGAAGAGGAAAGATGAAACTGTTCTGTTTTTTGGTAGTTGCATGGGGCAACATTTTTGAAACCTGAGGAGATTTTGATATGGTGGGTTTGCACCATGGGATTTAGCTGACTTCTGGGACTGCCCAAGAGTGGTAGGTAGACAAGACCAATTGGTTTTGAGAGGCAGAGTGAAATTATCTGTATTCTTGTGGTGCTTAGGAGACAAAGCCTAGCTAGAAGAACAATAGCTTTACACTCATGGCAATTCTTTCCATCAAGTCATTTTCTGTAACTGGAAGTTGGGGAGTGATTGTGGACAGCAAAAGTGCTAAGCTCTAAAAATCCAAAGGCAGTAGTAAATCTTCCACAGACTTTCATGAATGAGGGAAGGAAGATCCAGTAAGTTTGCAGTAAAAAATATTCAAGAAGACTATGACCCCAAACAGGACTGACATAGAGGTATCTTGAACATTACAAAAATTTCAGTCTAGCTATCACTCAGCTGATTCCTTGATTGGCTTCATGTGATCACCTCCTCAGTCTACCCAACAGAGGGAAGGAGTATCTTCTCTGATGGAAGATAACATTATTTAGAGTTTCTAATTTTCTTTTTTTAAATTTTTTTTAATGTTTTATTTATTCCTGAGAGAGAGAGAGAGAGAGAGAGAGAGAGACAACGTGAGCAGGGGAGGGTCAGAGAGAGAGGGAGACACAGAATCTGAAACAGGCTCCAGGCTCTGAGCTGTCAGCACAGAACCAGATGCAGGGCTCGAACCCACGAACCATGAGATCACAACCTGAGCCGAAGTCGGATGCTTAACCAACTGAGCCACCCAGACACCTCTCTAATTTTCTTTTTAAACAATAAAGTTTTCTGGACATGAAGAGAGGCATGAAAATATGACCAGTAAATGAGAAAATACCAAGAAGCAGTAACAAACCTTCAGACGATAAAAATGTTAAAGATTTTGAAGTAACTGAGTAATATTCTAAAGAAAGTAGAGGAAAAGATGAAGAAAATTAAAAAAAGAAACGACAGAGAATAGGAATAAAAATGAAAGTATAAAATAGGGTGTGCCTGGGTGGCTCAGTCAGTTGAGTGTCTGACTCTTGATTTCAGCTCAGGTCATAATCCCATGATTGTGGGATTCAACCACGCATCATTCAGTGTGGAGCCTGCTTGGGATTCTCTCTCTCCCTCTCTCTCTTTCTCTCCCTCTCTGAAAACAAAAGTATGAAATGGGCAGTCTATAACTGAAGAATACAATATCTAAAGAGCTAATTGGATGGGCTAAGTTGAAGAATAGACACAGCAGTAGATATGATTAGTGAATTTAAAAACTAGATATCTAGTAGATATGATTAATGATGAAAATATCCAATTTGAAGCACAGAGTAAAAAGTAATAGAGCATGACAGAAAGAGACACAGGTGGACAAAATGCAAAACATGCATGTAATTGTGCTCCCAGAAACGCAAGGGGAAGAAAATGGCAGGAAGCAATAATTGAGATATTGATAAGGAGTTTTTCTAACTTGATGAAGAATATTAATCACAGATTCAAGAAGCTCAACAAGATCAAGCAGGTCCAAATATAAAAAAACCACATGTAAGAACCTTGTGGTCAAACTGACAAACACCATAGTTAAAATGAGATCCTTAAAGTATCTACTGAAAAAAAAGATACATGATCTATAATAAGACTGATGGTTTTTTCTGGTGGAAACTATGGAAGACCTGAATCAATTTAATGACACATTTGAAATGCTTACAAAAAACAGGAAAATAGATTCTACATTCAGTAAATCCTTCCCTCAAAAAATGCAAATGAAATGAAGAGATTGATCAAAATATGAGAGAAATTATCCTATACAGTGTTAAAAACTAAATGGAATTCTTCAGGCTCTAATAATATGAAAACTGTAATGTTCTATGTGATATAGTAGCACAGGACTGCTGAAAGAAATGTGGAACACCAGAAAGGTAAATAAGTGTGCAGTTTACGTCCTCTGAGGAAGAAATACGAGAGTAGGACAGAGAATGGGAGAAGCTAAGTGAAGTGAAACTCTTGTACGTTTTTTGCATTGCTTGGAATGTGGTAAAATTAGCGATTTGAGGTAGAATGTAATAAGTCAAGTATGTATTCTAATCCTTAGGGTAAACATGACAAGGATTATACAAGAATGTGTAACTGAAATTTGTTTGGAGATGGTAAGACAACTTTCTCAGTAAATTTAGGACAGCAGACAAAACGAAGTCACTAAAGATCTATAAATGTTGATAAACACAGTTAACCTAACTGACATATTTTGAATACTCTACCCACCTAACTTCAGAATACTCCTTGTTTTTCAGTGCATAAGCAGTATTTACCAAACCAGATTATGTGCTGGACCATGAAAGAAGTCACAGCAAATTTGAAAGGACTGAAATCCCACACAGGATGTTCTCTGAAAACAGGAGGATTAAGACAAGAATTAGCAAGAAAGAGATAATTAGAAAACCATCAAGTGTTCAGAAATTAAACAACACGCTTCAGAGTAACTAATGACACAAAGAACAAATGTGATGAAAATAAAAAATATTTTTAAATTAATGATTATGAAATTATTGAATATAAAATTGTATATAATGCAGTGACATACAAATTAAAAGAAATAAGGCCTGAAATGCACATGTTGAATAGGAAAAATCAATATCAGTAACTCAAGTATCTATCTAAATCAGCTTGGGATAGAACAGCAGATCAAATTCAATGTATTTAGAAGAACATAATATATTTTATAGATTTATATAAGATATAAAGTAAATGATAAGAAATTATAGTGAAGAGGGGCACCTGGGTGGCTCAGTCAGTTAAGCAGCCAGCTTTGGCTCAGGTCATGATCTCATGGTTCACGAGTTTGAACCCCTCAGCACAGGGCCTGCTTCTCAGGCTCTGTGTCTCCTCCTCTCTCTGCCCCTCCCCTGCTCACACAAAACTCTGTCTCTGTCTCTCTCTCTCAAAAATAAATAAAACATTTAAAAAATAAAAAGAAAAGAAATTACAGTGAAGAAATTTAACAAAGCCAAAAGTCAGTTTGTTGAAACAAATTAATGTAACTTTAACAATAATGATTAAAAAACAAAGAGTTATGAAATATCAGGAGTAAAAATGGTGCAGTTTTACTGATCAGACATTAAAATTATCACACATGGTATAAATTTTATGTTAATAAAAATATTAAAATAGTGATACCCTTAGGTAAATATGATAAATGAGTTAAAATCCATAATATCTTAAAAAGGAGAACTTACAGGGTGCCTGGGTGGCTCAGTCGGTTAAGCGTCCGACTTCGGCTCAGGTCATGATCTCGTGGTTCCTGGGTTTGAGCCCGGCATCAGGCTCTGTGCTGACAGCTTGGAACCTAGAGCCTGCTTCAAATTCTGGTCTCCCTCTCTCTCTCTGCCCCTCCCTGCTCTCTCTCTGTCTCTCTCTCTCTAAAATGTTTAAAAATTTGAAAAGAAAGAAAACTTAGAGCATAATGTAAATCAAAAGATAATATGAATCATCTGTATTGACATCTAAAAGATATGTACAACATTTATTCTGTTTTGTAGTACGTGTGTGTGTGTGTGTGTGTGTGTGCTTGTAACAAAATAATTGCATAATATTAGGTATAGTTATTTGGGAACAACTTTTTACTAAACACACATTATGAAATATTTTAGATATTATCAAAATATATTTTTGTAATCCATTTTTAATTTCTGTGTAAAACCTCATTGCAGCTATCACAGTTTCTAAAGAAAAAAAATGTAGGATGCAAACTGGTAGAGCCACTCTGGAAAACAGTCTGGAGTTTCCTCAAAAAATTAAAAAAAGAACTACTCTACAAGCCAGCAATTGCACTACCAGATATTTACTGAAAATACACAAAAATACTGATTTGAAAGGATATTTTCACCCCCAATGTTTATAGCAGCATTATCAACAATAGCCAAATTATGGAAAAAGCTCAAATGACCAACTACTGATGAATGGACAAAGAAGATATGGTACATATATGTGATATTACTCAGACATCAAAATGAATACAATCTTGCCATTTCTAATGATGTGGATGGAACTGGAGTATATAATGCTAAGTGAAATAAGTCAGAGAAATACAAATACCATTATGATTTCACTCATATGTGGAATTTAAGAAACAAAACAAATGAACATAGTTGAAGGGAAGGAAAAAAAAGAGGGAGGCAAACCATAAGAGACACCTAACTATAAAGAACAAACTGAGGGTTCCTGGAGGGGAAGTGGGTTGAAGATGGACTAAATGTGTGATAGGTATTAAGGAGGGCACTTGTGAGGAACACTGGGTGTTATATGTAAGTGATGAATCACTAAATTCTACTCCAGAAACCAATATTACACTAGGCGTTAACTAACTAAATTTAAAAAAAACTTTAAAAAAACAATAGCCAAATTGTGGAAAGCACCCAAATGTCCATCAACTGATGAATGGATGGATAAAGAATGTATACAGTGGAATATTACTCAACCATCAAAAAGAATGAAATCTTGCCATTTGCCATGATGTGGATGGAACTAAAGTTTATTATGCTAAGTGAAACAAGTCAAAGGAAGACAAATATTATATGATTTCACTAATATGTGGAATTTAAGAAACAAAACAGATAGACATAGGGGAAAGGATAAAAATAAGAGAAAGGAAGGCATACCATAAGAGACTCTTAACTGTATAGAACAAACTGAAAGTTGCTAGAGGGCAGGTGAGGGGGAGATGGGTTAGATGGGAGATAGCTTTTGGAAAGTACTTGTTGTGATGAGTATTGAGTGCTACATGTAAGTGATCAATCACTAAATTGTCCTGAAACTAATATTACTCTATATGTTAACTAACTAAAATTTAAATAAAAACTTGAAACAATTAAAAAGAAAGGTGGCCTAGTGTCTATAAACCCAAGACCAAAAAATTGTATGAACCTTAGTTCACTCAAGCTCCTATATTTAGACATGTAAGATATTTCCTATTGTCACAGGCATTATCAAATTAATTATAGATAAACTCCATGCATCCTTAATTATTTCCTTAGTATAAATGTGTAGAAATGAAATTGTTGGAACAAATGAAATGCTAAATAATAACTGATAAAAATAGCTACCTTGCTTTCCAGAAAGTTTATAAAAATGTTTACTCCAGCTAATAGTTTATATGAATGTCTGCTTTTGTGGTCCCATGAAAGCTAAGTGTTATCATATTATTTGTTTTAAAGTTTGCCAGTTTGATTCACTAATTAGTTTCTTGCTATTAATTTAGCTTGTATTCATTCATCATTTGAATGTGAGCTTTAAATATATATGTGTATATATATATTTTTTAATTGGGTTTCTGTGTTTATTTTTCTGACTTTACATTCATATAATCTATTTTCTATTGATGTTTGTCTTTTTATTATTCAAAAGAACTCTATAAAAAAACTTTGTGAAATATATTACAAATTTTATCACAACTCAGACTCGAAATCAAATTCCTTATGTTAATTTAATCCACATGGATAGGTCATGTGATATCTGACTGTCAAATAAAAAAACTGAATTTTTTCTAATCTTAGAAGATAAGTTATTCACACTGGGATCTCATTTCCAGTTTTGTTTTTCTAATATGCCATTCCATACACAGTAAAACCAAACCATGGATTATCCCACAATATAAGCTGTGCAGGAATTATCAGGAGGAATGGGATGAGTTATTGTCTTTTTTTAAAGTTTATTTGAGAGAGAGAGAGTGTATGCATACGTGCATGAATGAGGGAGAGGGAGAGAGGGAATCCCAAGCAGGCTCCACACTGTCAGTGCAGAGCTCTACCTGGGGTTTAATCTCATGAACAGTGAGACCATGACCTGAGCTGAGATCAAGAGTCAGACACTTAACTGACTGAGCCACCCAGGTGCCCCAAAAGTTATTCTTTATATGTAAACTTCACCTCTAATTTGGGTTTATCCTATAGTATGTTGTCCAATTAGAGTATTTTCTTTTTTTAAGTTTATTTATTTTTTTAAAGAGAGTAGGGAGTAGGGAGGGCAGAGAGAGAGAGAGAGAGAGAGAAAATGCCAGGCAGGTTCTGCACTATCAGTGCAGAGCCCAATGCAGGGCTCGAACTCATGAGCCATGAGACCATGACCTGAGCCAAAGTTGGCCATTTAACCGAGTCACCCATGCACCCCAAGTTAGAGTATTTTCATCTTGCAAATTCCTGGCATACTCTGAAACACAATTTTATCTAGTAACACTAGAAAACTCCCCAAATGGATCTGTGTGTTTCACCATTCTGATGACAAGGCTATTTTTTATATCTGTGTTCTGTGAATACATAGTCAATATCAAGCTTGCATAAATCTTAAGGATCCCAATTTAGACTTCTTAAGTATACCACAATCACTAAAGGAGACTGTAAAACAGTGTAGGACAAATGTATTCAGTGTATAAATATGTGGTAAATTAATTATTTCAAAAGATAATACTTAAAGATGCATACAGAAAGAAAGAGGATTATAGACCCATGTAGGTCTGAAATAACCATTGGTGGTATTTTCTTTTTAAAAATTTTTTATCTAAAATTTTTTCTTAATGTTTGTTTATTTTTGAGAGAAAGGGGGACATAGATTGTGAGTGGGGGAGGAGCAGAGGGACAGGGAGACAACAATCTGAAGCAGGCTCTAGTCTCCAAGCTGTCAGCACAGAGCCCAGTGCAGGGCTAAAACTCATGAACCATGAGATCATGATCGGAGCTGAAGTCGGACACCTAACCAACTGAGCCACACAGGCACCCTGGTATTCTTTTCTTTTTGAACAGGGAGACCAGCCTAACTCCCCCCAATTATACTGTATCTGTGCATGTATGCATGTGTGTGTGATATACATAAATATTCAAATATAAAAATAACGAAGAAACTTCGGGTTCAACATAGCTGACTCTCTCTCTAAATGTCTATATATATATATATATATATAATTTCTTCTACCCTCTCAAAGTCCCACTGAAATGACAAAAGAAGTGTGGAAAAACTACATATGTATATATATATGTATATACACACACACTATGCTATACTATACTATACTATATTATACTATACTATAGTGTATATATATATAGTGTCTGGTGGGAATGGATTAGCTATGAAACCTAACAAATGAACAATTATTTCATAGAATTAAAAAGAGGAGACCTACAAAATATTCAGTTTTCCAAGATAGGCTATGATGGACTTCTAAGTCAGTATGAGAACAATGGGGGCTAGAAGAAGGGGGATAATCTAGATAATTGAAGAAATGAAACAGGCATGTTAGTCGGCTACGAAAGCAGTAATTTAGGCCTTGACCCCCCACTTAAGGCATACATAGAGACAAAACAGGAAAGCTAGTAAGTATTGTTTACTATATACCAATTGATGTCCTAAATGCTTTCGTTTATTTTAACTCATTTAATATTGATAACGTTTAGATAAATTTGATAACACTATTAGTCGCATTTTAAAAATGAGTTATCTAGGGGAGCCTAGATATCTCAGTGAGTCGTTTACGACGAGAGTCATTAATGCCTGAGTCAAGATTTGAGGCCAGACAGCTATTGTTGCCTCTCCTGAGACCAAATATATCAGCTATCATAATACCTAAGACAGGCTTCTGATTCAAAGAAAGTGAATCACACATTTCCTTCTGGTTATGGAATAACTGTTATCATCACACTTGCCATCCTCTGTAAACAGCTTACAAAAATTGCATAGTATATTATTCTTTTAGACAGAGCTCAAAAACAGCTAACACATAAGGCAATAGAAATAAGGAAAGCAGCTGCCTATACTACTGTGAAGGGCAGTGACTGAAATAGGGAAGAAAGTGATTTTCTGGAGTGATGAAAATATTTTTATCTTTTGATTAGATTGCTGTTTACATGGGTGAATACCTTTGACAAAATTTATCAAACTGCAGTCTTAAAATTTTAGCATGTGCATAAAATTTGCCTTGATTTATTTTAATTGTGATAAAATATATAACATGAAGTGTGCCATTTTGATCATTTTTAGCTGTACAGATAATGGCATCAAGTACAGATTAATGGCATTAATGTTGTACAATCGTCACCACTCTCCATCTCCAGAATTTTTTGTCTTCCCAAATGTAAAATTTGTACCCATTGATCAATAACTCCCTGTGCTCCAATCCCTTCCCCACCCCGAGTCCCTTACAACCATCATTCTGGCACTACTCTAGATGCCTCATATAACTGCAATCCTAGAATATTTGTCCTTTCGTGTCAGACTTATTTCACATAGAATGTTTCCAAGATTCATCCATGTTATGGGACACCTGGGAAGCTCAGTCAGCTAAGTACCTCCCCCTTGGCTTCTGCTCAAGTCATGATTTCATGGTTCATGGGTTCGAGCCCCATGTGGGGCTTCCCACTGTCATCGTGAAGCCTGCTTCGGATTCTCTCTCTCCTGTCTCTCTCTCTGCCTCCTTCCTGCTTGTGTTCTCTCTCTCAAAATAAAATAACACTTTAAAAACATCTTGTTAAAAATGAATCATCCATGTCCTGGCATGTCAGCATTCCATTCCTTTTTAAAGCTGAATGATATTCCGTTGTGTGTATATACCACCCATTATTAATCTATTCATCTATCAGTGGATAGATACCTGTTGCTTTCATCTTATGGCAATTGAGGATAATGCTCCTGTGAACATCAGTGCAAACTTATTTGTTGAAGTCTCTCCTTTCAGTGTTTTTGGGTATACATAGAGAAGTGGGTTTTCTGGCTCATGTGGAAATTCTACATTTATTTTATTTTTTAGGAACTTATTCATTGTATACAATTGCATACATTCGTTCATCGTATTTATACACAATCTTTTTATTACGTAAAATTGATAATCTCCCATTTTTCATTTCCAATTTCAGTTATTTGCATCTTCTCTCTTTTTTCTTAGTCAGCTAAGCTAAAGGTTTGTCAATTTTGTTGATCTTTTTGAAGAACCAGCTCTTGCTTTCACTGATTTTTCCCTATTGCTTTTGCATTCTCTATCTTTTTCTAATCTTTATTATTTCCTTCTTCCTGTTAATCTTGAACTTAGTTTGTTCTTTAGTTCCTTAAAGTGTAAAGTTAAGTTGTTGATTTGATATTTCTTTTCATTTTTTATATAAGCTTTTACTGATATATATTTCCCTCATGGCACTGCTTTGATATACTCTGTAAGTTTTGGAATGTTGTGTTGTTTTAATTTTCATTTGTCAAGGTATTTTTTTTTATTTTTAACGTTTATTTATTAAAAAAATTTTCTTAATGTTTTATTTATTTCTAGGAGAGAGAGAGAGAGAGACAGTGTGAGCAGGGAAGGCTCAGAGAGAGAGGGAGACACAGAATCTGAAGCAGGCTTCAGGCTCTGAGCTAGTTGTCAGCACAGAGCCTGACGCGGGTCTCAAACCTATAAACCGTGAGATCATGACCTGAGCAGATCAGACGCTTAACCGACTGAGTCGCCCAGGCGCCCCCATCCTTGTTTTTTGTAACAGTTTTTGACATGAAGTCTATTTTGTTTGATATGAGTATAGCCATTCCTGCTCTCTTTCATTTACCGTTTGCAAGGAATGTTTTTCTACCATTTCACTTTCAACCTGTGCTGTTATACCTAAAGTGAGTCTGTTGTAATTAGGATATTGTTAAATGATGTTCTTTAAAAATCCATTTTGTCCATCTGTGTCTTTTGATTGGGGAATTTAATCCATTGACATTTATTTACTCAGGGAAGGACGTTTCTTACTTTGTTATTTATATTCTGTATGATTTACAGCTCTTTATCACTGATAGCCTCCCTTACCGCTTCACTGCCTTTCTTTGTGTTTAGTTCTCTGGTGTGTGTGTGTGTGTGTGTGTGTGTGTGTGTGTGTGTGTTGATACATTTTGATTCCCTCCTCAATTCCTTTTCTGAATACAACATAGATATTTTCTTTGTGGTTACTATGGGGATTACATAAAATATCCTAAAATTATATCAATCTTTTTTAGATTGATGCCGATTTAATTTCAGTCACATATAAAAAATATTCCCACAGCTATACACCACCCACTTTATATTATTGATATCAAAAATTACATATTTATGTATCATGGACCCATCACATAGATTTGTAATGATTTTTATTCATTTGTCATTTATTAATTCAAATAATCTCTGCTTCTTTTTTCACCTCTTTTCTGGGAATCACATAACATACAAATTGGTCTTCTTGGTGGTGTCCCATAAACTCCTTAGATATTACTGACGTTTCATCATTCTTTTCTCTTTTTGCTTCTCAGACACAATAATTTAAATGTCTATCATCCAGTACACTATCCTTTCTTCTGCTGTTTGAGTATGCTGTTGAACCCCACTAGTGAATTTTTCAATACAGTTCTGTATATTGCCAGTCCAGAATATCTGTTTGGCTCCTTTTTATAATTTCTATTTCTTTGTGATATTGTTATCCTGTTCATATATAGTTTTCCTAATTTCCTTTAATTCTCTGTCCCTTTTTTCCTTCAGCGATTTGAGTACATTTAAGATGATTGTTTTAAAATGATTGTCTAGTATGTCCAATGTTGGTGTTTCCTCTGGGTTGATTGCTGTTACATTATTTTACCTTGTAGTATGTTTTCTTGTTTATTTATATGCCTTGTGGATATTTTTTGTTGCAAATTGTTAATTTGAAAAAAAAATTCTGTGACCTCTTCCAGTCTTTGCAGACTGGTTCTGTATTGGGAAAGACTTTCCCTAATTAGCAGTCATGTTCTGAACTCGTGGATCAGCCCAGGATGCGGGCTGAAGGTCTCTTCAAGTCTTCTCTGGTCGTGCATTTTATCTTGTCCTGTGTGTGGCTTGATTATCTTGTATACATGACTCTTGTATACATGGCAGCCTTTGAATGTCTTGTTTTCACAAAGAATCTCAGCGTAACTTCTCCTTGGTGTCTTAGATTTCTGCTGTTGTCCTCTACCCATCATCTCTTTCCCCAAGTGTCATGGACTTGTAGGCCCTCTGCATCTTTCCTAAGCCATGCCTGCTACTGTCCCTGCCTTTTCCTGACCTGTCATCCAAACTATGCTGCTATTCCTCATCTGAGTTGAGTCCAGCAAAACAGAACGCAAAACCTCAGACAGCCAGACAGGGTAGAGCATTGCAAGTAAGATAATCTCTGCTACCTCTGCTTTGGGAGAGGGGATTGGAAACTGGGTGGCTTCTTCCTTTGGACCGTGTTGCCTTGTTCCCAGCAGGACATGGAACAAGGGTCAGTAAAAGCGCCGGAAAATTTCCTACCATCTTGAATGTGTTTCCTTCCTGACTGAGCACTTGCTGTGTTGCTATGGAACACTGTCTATTTTCAAGCACTTCTGCAAGGTTGTTTTGGGTTTTTTTTTAAGGTGTTTTCATGAGAGACTGAAGGCCTCCAGCTTCCTAGTTGGCCAGTTTGCTGGTGTTACTCTTTTCTGCCTGAGATTTTGAAAAGGGTTATTTTCAAATTTCCTTTAAAAAATACATCTATGGTCTGTACCTTATTTATACCTTAAAACGATATAGAATAAAGGGGCACCTGGGTGGCTCAGTCTGATAAGCATCTGACTTCAGCTCAGGTCACGATCTTGCGGTTTGTGGGTTGGAGCCCCAGGTTGGGCTCTGTGCTGACAGCTCAGAGCCTGGAGCGTGCTTTGGATTTTGTGTGTCCCTCTCTCTCTACCCCTCCCACTCTCCCACTCTGTCTGTCTGTCTCTCTCTCTCAAAAATAAACATTAAAAATATTTTTAAAAAGATACAGAATGAAGAGATTGGTGAAAATAGATGAAACAGATACTGAAAATAGAAATCAGGTTTGGCACTATTTGTATAATAAATATAGAGCAATATGGTGAAAATTGTGTTGTGTGAGGTGTGGAGAACCTGTTTTGGGTGAATTGGGGGCAGCAGAGTGAGAGAGGGAGGGAGAGGAGAAGAGAGGAGTCAAAGTTTATATTTAGAGAAAATGTGGTGTTTGACATTCTACATTAATTCTTCTCAGAGACCAACCACACTCCTGAATTTTCCATTGTGTGTTCATGTGAATTAATAAACACCACATTTTTCTTAACCACGTTTAAGTTGGCTTGCAATTGGAATCTTAGTATATCTAAGATAAACCTAATAAGATTTTGGCAAGTTACGTTTAAAGAAAATACCTTTTCTTAAACACGAGTCTGAATAATTGAGCACACACAGATTGTAGGAGATGCCAGTTCCTCCTAAATCAATCTATAAATTCCATGCAACATCTCTCAAAATCCCTAAAGAAGTGTATTTTCCTCACACTTTTCACTAGAAAAAAGTAATTTGATGTCTTCAAATAGGCTCCAGCCTGGAGTTAATTGCGTTAAGTTTACCACATTTTTCTTTCTTTCTTTCTTTCTTTCTTTCTTTCTTTCTTTCTTTCTTTCTTTCTTTCTTTCTTTCTTTCTTTTTCATGTTTAGTATTTATTTTGAGAGAGAGAAAGAGAGATATAGCATGGGAGGGGGAAAGAGAGAGAGAGAGAAAGAGAGACAGACAGAATCTGATGCAGGCCCGATGCAGACGTTAAACTCATGAACCGTGAGATCATGACCTGAGCCAAATCGAGTGCTTAACTGACTGAGCCACCTAGGCTCCCCAAGTATACTATTTTCTTATACAATTGGAATTTTAGAAAAATTTTATGATAAATCATATATAATTCAATATATTATACTTACCAAATGACAGAATTAGCATAAGATTTTTTTTTACATTTGTTTTCTAGCTTATGGTATAACTTCATTGACTTATACTTTGTTTTCTATTAGTACATAGAGGATAGTATCTCCAAAGCTTATTAATCTGTGATTCCAGATTGTAAGCATTATTTATGACCATATTTTCTACTGGAATAATGGATATTTAAATTTTTATATCCTTGCAGTTTGCTTTCACTGGGTATGATGTTGTTATTGAGACTTAGGATATTTCCAACGTAAGGAGAAAGTGGACCTTTGCAATTTTGATTCAGCCAAACAAAAAAAATTCTTTTCGTGTTCTTCTTTTTCCTCCATTAAGAAAACGTGATTGGGTAGACAAAAAGAAAAAGAAAATAAGAAAGAAAGAAAAAGAAAACAGACCTGGTCGTTACCTTGTGTCTCAGGCATTTCACAGTATGACATCTGGCTGCCAGAGGATGCAATTCATGGTCAGTCTTCTGTATGAGAGCAGTTCGGAGCAGCAGGCTGTCCCTAGTAAGAACTTCATCAAGCAACATTCACAAATTGCAGGGCTCCCCGTCTAGGTTAGATTATACTTCCAGACTCTCAGAGGCTTTTATCACAATCACCCTTTTTTGTCTTGGATGAATTACATAATCTATGTGGGAGAATATCAAGGAGAATAAGACAAAATAGCATTCCTTCTTGGCATGCACCTGCTGTTATTTCTGGATCACTGGTGACAGTTTTATTGATTATACATTCTCAAAATAACCTGTGGAATTATAACGCTAGAAAGAACTCCTTGAGGAGAGGTCAACCTACATTATGAAATTGGACATCAAAGTTCTAGTCTGACCATTGATACAAAGAGAAGTGGAATGATGGTTTAGCCTTAGCCTCATTTACCTGTGAAACGTGACCACGCTCTTCCGTGTTCGTTTGTTCTCTGTCTTCACGTCACTGCCCCCACGCGAGGAAAATACACTAAAGGTTTCAACAGGAAGCTTTACATAAGACCTGTTAAAGCATAGGATTCAGACCACACTGAGACCCTGGGATCAATAGCCCAGCCAAGTTAATACCAAAAGGTGAGGCCCAGATATTATTTAACATAACCTTCTCTTTTTATTTTATTTCTGTTTTTATTTTATCTAACCAATATTTCCTTCTCCTCTGGATTATTTTGTACCTATTCATTGTAGAAGCTGAGACAGGTCACTTAAGTGAATGTGAAACTGTCCTGGGTCCACTCTGCGCTAAGGAACCAGAGAGTGAACTGAGAGATCACAGCCTAGTAGTCTCTTAGGGAGCCCCATATGGATTATGCTATTTCTTTAGCTTTCTGCACACTGCTTTGTGGTTATTCAATGTGCTTTCTAAAAAATTTTTAATGTTTATTTATTTTGAGAGAGGGAGAAACAGAGTGCGAACAGGGGAGGGACAAAGAGGGAGACACAGCATCAGAAGCAGGCTTTAGGCTCCGAGCTGTCAGCACAGAGCCCGGCATGGGGCTCAAACTCACAGATGGTGAGATCATGATCTGAGCTGAAGTTGAACGCTTAACCGGCTGAGCCACCCAGATGCCCCGGTTATTTATTATTCTACGATTTATGTCGCATAATAGTGACTGGGACGATGATACTCCATGGCCTATGTCGACATTTTAGAATAGCATAGAATTGTTTTCCTTTACAGGTTCCTTCAGTTTAGTTGCACGGTTCATCCAAATTTGGTTGTTTACGGGCTGCATTTTGCTTTGAGCATGATGCTTAGCTCGATACTCTGCCAGCCCCTTGTTCTCACACACTTTATGATGTACTCAAGCTAGAGTTCAGCTATTCATCTATCACTTTTGTCAGATCAATTTCAGAATCTGCCTTTTCTGATAAGAACCATTGCTAATTTCATGTTGATGACAGCTTCCACAACCTCTAATCACAGTTGTATCCACTCCATTTCAATGCTGCTGTGAATTACTTATATTCTACAAAAGGAGCTTTAGCTTTTGAAGTTTTGAAGCAAAATAATTAAATTGAAGTGTCTACCTTTGCGTAGGCTAGCTTTTTTTCTCCAGTAGTTGTGGATGTTTTCGATGACAGAGTTCTGCTCTTTGTCTAGATGCAGTGCTTCAGTCTTTTACAAGCCGATAACCAGACACTGGTAATACTGCACTTTCATAAAAACAGATGAGATGGGGCGCCTGGGTGGCTCAGTCGATTGGGTGTCCGGCTTCAGCTGAGGTCATGATGTCACAGCTTGTGGGTTCGAGCCCCATGTCAGGCTCTGTGCTTGTTGCTTGGAACCTGGAGTCTGCTTTGGATTCTGTGTCTCCCTCTCTCTCTGTCCCTCCCCGGCTCATGCTCTGTCTGTCTGTCTCTCTCTCTCAAGAATAAATAAGCATTAAAAAAAACCTGATGAGATGATTTATTCCGCAACTATGATTCATTTGGCAACTAGGTTGCCTCATGCAATGACTACCATTGCTATTTACTTGAATGGTGGTTTTAAGAGTGACTCTACCTTAATAGAACTGATATCACAAAAAGCCTGGCTTGGTGATAGGATAGCATTTTATTTATTGTTAATCGTTATTTATTTTTGAGAGAGAGCAAGAGACAGAGCACAAGTGGGGGAGGGGTAGAGAGAAGGGGAGACACAGAATTGGAAACAGGCTCCAGGCTCTGAGCTGTCAGCACAGAGCCCAAAGTGGGACTCGAACTCATGAACTGTGAGATCATGACCTTAGCCGAAGCTGGACGCTTAACTGAGCCACTCATGCGCCCCCCACGCCCCCACCCAACGCTAGCATTTTAGATTGGTTTCAGGCAAGCAAGACTTTATCATTATGTTCTGTACAACTACCTGGCTGCTGGGCTTAGTCAGTCACCACCATCAAAGTTCAGCAGAAGTGATATCCCTTCACAATTAAGAAAATGGAGTGAATTACTCACAGCTGCCACAGGACAAAGAGCAGGAATAACAAAAGCCTGTACGTGCTATATATTGATTTCTTCATTTGGCTGGGCTCTTGTCTCAACCTGAATTCCCAAGAATATACCTGTTTTCTTTTTCTTTTGCTGAGTGCTTAGAACAGAACTGTGTCAGTGAAGAATGTAGTCATTTCCCCAGAATATGTTTATAACAAAATTAAACCTATAACAGTCAATCAGGTGTGTCGTAGCCAATTTCTAATTATCGTGGGCTAAATACAAAGAATTCAGGTGAGAAATAGGGAAAAAAGATTCAAAGACCATAAATCATGCTGCTTTTATTTTTTTGGAAAACTTTAAATTACAATTATTGTTTGTATTTTCCTGATGTAAACAGTGAAACTCAGGGAGTTTTATAATTTTTTAATGTGTCTATAGTCAACCATTCCAATTATTTAATGTGTAGTTTTTATTTGTATTCTTACAAAATGTGTATTTTTATGTGTGCATATAGTTTTATGTATTTGAAATTTAAGTAAATGGTACCATATTATATATATAACGTTTTCTTTCTTACTTTTGCTACCCACGATCATGTTTATGTTTATATCAGATTTGTTACTTCTCAATGATGCACAGTACTCCTGGGTGTATCTCGACTATAATTTTATTCTAGCACTGATGAACTTCCTGATTCCTCCAGCTTTCTGCCATCAGAAAAAAATGTTTGGCATCTTAAGGACATATATGATAGCTTTTTAGGAATATGTGCTCAGGAATAGAATTGATGGGTCCTTGGGATACATCATTTATAATTACGTAAGTCACAGGCACAAATTAATCCTTAAAGTTTTATCTAGGACCTGCTACTAAAAACTCTGTATATTTTGATTGGCCATGGGGCAGGTAGAGGAAGCAACTTTTGAATTGCATTTCAATTTTATAAAAAATTGTTAATTTATATTTTCTATTTTTTTTTTTTTTTGAGAGCGAGAGAGGGAGAGCATGAACAGGGGAGAAAGGCAGAGGGAGATTCAGAAGAGAGAGAATCTTAAGCAGCTTTCACATACAGCATGGAGCCCCAAGCAGGACTTGATCTCCCCACTCTGAGATCATGACCTGAGCTGAAATCAGGAGTCAGATGTTTAACCGACAGAACCACCCAGGCGCCCCTCAATTCTATCTATTTCTTTTGGAGTTATTCTGATTATCTATTTGTTTTCTTGCATCACCATATCGTTCATCGATTTTTTCATACTCCATCACAGGCAGCCTTTTAATGTGCTTGTTTTCTCTAGATTGTTTTATTTAGATGTGCTCTCACAGAATAAATTGTATTATTTTGTGCATATTTCTGTTTACCTGTATGGATTTTATCTCTATTTTTTACATTTTTACACATGCACTAACTGTTTATGTTGCTATGTGTACATGTAATTTGTTGCTTCTAAATGACGAATCATATTTTGTGTGGTTCTCCATTCTACTTTACTTATTCACTCACCCATTAATGGACATTCAGTTTCGTCAAACTCCCCAGCACCCACAAATAACACAGCAAAGGATATAGAAGTACAGTTCTTTTTATGAACCTATGTGAACATTTCTTTGTCATATACCCAGAAGTATAATTGTTGAATCATAGTTTGTGTATATACATACACATTTCTGTGCACACACATACCTATTTGAATAAATATTACTAGATTCCTTTTTAGAACATATGAGCCAGTGCACTCTCCCACTAGCAGTGATTGGCCATATTTGCACATATACAACTTTCTACTTTTTTTTAGTTCAATAGGTATTAAGTGATACATCAGTGTTTTAACTGGCATTTTTCTGATTATTAATAAGTTTGGAAACTACTTAGTATGTTTATTAGGCTTTTTAGAATTCATTCTCCCATCGTTTATATTCTTTGCCTATTTTTTTTAACTCTTACCCCTGTGTTTTAAAGGTTGAATTTTATTTTATTTTTTTTTAATGTTTTTTTATTTACTTCTAGGAAAGAGAGAGAGAGAGAGACAGCGTGAGCAGGGGAGGGTCAGAGAGAGAGGGAGTCACAGACTGAAACAGGCTCCAGGCTCTGAGCTGGCAGTCAGCACAGAGCCCGACGCGGGGCCCGAACCCACAAACCGCGAGATCGTGACCTAAGCGAAAGTTGGACGCTTAACCGACTAAGTCACCCAGGCGCCCCAAAGGTTGAATTTTAAAAGAATCACATATATTCTACATATTAATCCCTTATTAATTTCAGACATTACTAACATATTTTCCTATTCTATCATCTATTAACTTTGTCAGTATCATTAAACAGAAATGAGATTATTGAATTTGTAAATTTAGCTTTATTGTATGTGCTTCTGAATCATGAATCCCCAGACCTAGAGAACAAAAAATATTCACCTACATTTAACATGATTAACTTTACATTGTTTTGCTTTTATATGTAGAACTTCAGTGAATATATGGCCATCTTTTTAAGTATTTTAAGAGATACAGGTTTATATATTGCTTATAGTGAGACAGATTTTCCTATATAATTTGCTAAACCAATTTTTTCTTTTGATTTGTGCTGTTAATTTTGTCATATATTATATTGTATTCATGTTCTTACACATATGCAAATCTATTTATATTTGCTTTCCTTATTCTGTTCCATCAGAGTATTTGGTTTTTCCTTTTTCTTTTTTTCTTCCCTTTCTGGGTAGAGCATACATTATTGAGGGTACATGACAATATAGGGGTCGCCAAGCTCCTCCCCTTCTTTACGGGGATCTGGGATGGAAACTGTGTGGAGGTCAGGAGATTCCCAGTGTGTTGGGGGATGAGTTGGGGCGAGTACTCCCAGCAGCTGAGGGCTTCTGTTCTTCTTGTCACTGGGGCTGGTTGTCCAGTGGTCTCTCACTCCTTGGAGGCCTTGTGGACCATAAGGTGGTCCACCTGGTTGCTATAGCCAAATTCATTGTCATACCAGGAAATGAGCTTAACAAAGTGGTCATTGAGAGCAGTGCCAGGCCCCACATTGAAGGTGGAAGAATGGGTGTCACTGTTGAAGTCACAGGAGATACCTGATCCTCAGTGTAGCACAGGATGCCCTTGAGGGAACCCTCTGATGCTTGCTTCACCACCTTCTTGATGTCATCATATTTGCAGCTTTTTCTAGGTGTCAGTTCAGATCCATGACTGACAGGTTGGGGGTGGGGACATGGAAGGCCATGTCAGTGAGCTTTCTATTCAGCTCAGGGATGGCCTTTTATACACAGCCTTGGCAGTGCCAGTAGAAGCAGGGATGATATTCTGGGAAGCCCCTCAGACATCATGCAGCAGCTTCTCAGAGGGGCCGTCCACGGTCTTCTGGGTGGGAGTGATGGCATGGCCGGTGGTCATGTGTCCCTCCACAATGCCAAAATTGTCACAGATGACCTTGGTCAGATGACCATGCCAAAGTTGTCACAGATGACCTTGGCCAGAGAGACTAAGCCGTTGGTGGTTCAGGGTGCATGGCTGACAATTTTGGGGGAGTTGTCATACTTCTCATGGTTCATGCCCATCACAAACATGGGGGCATCAGCATATGGGGCCCCACCCTTCAAGTGAGCCCCAGACTTCTCCATGGTGGTAAAGACTCCAGTGGATTCTATAACATACTCAGCACCAGCATCACCCCACTTGATGTTGGTGGGATCTCACTCCTGGAAGTTGGAGATGGGCTTTCCAATGATGACAAGTTTCCCATTATCAGCCTTGATTGTCTGTGGAATTTGCCATGGGTGGAATCATAATAGAATATGTAGACCATGTAATTGAAGTCAATGAAAGGGTCATTGATGGTGACAGTAACCACTTTGTCAAAGTTAAAAGCAGCCATGGTGACCACGCACCCAGTAGGGCCAAATCCACATTCTCTGACCCTCACCATCATGTTCAAGAACATGACTGGCACTGTAGCCAAAGATGTGGCTATCTGTCAAATGAAGAGGTGCAGAGTACCTGGAGTATTTAATATATGTTCTTATATGAATACTACCCTATATTGATTACAATGATCCTGTACTCTGTTTTAATACATCGGAAGACAAGAACTCTAATTTCTCTTTTTCAAGATTAACGTGGCTACTTATAAATCTCTATTTTTTCAGATAAATTCTACTGTAATTTTACTGTTGTTAAAACACAACTGCAGTTTTCATTGAGCTTGAACTCTATAGATTAATGAGAACCTTTTTCCTCTCCCTTTTGTTTTTTAGATGCATAATTTTAATTTTTTGTAATAACATTTATAAATTAATTTTTTTTACCTTCATGTTCACTTAGATTTTAGCTTTATATGCATGTTTTGAAATATTCAACATTAGTCCTTTTGCTGAAGTTATCTCTGTCATCACTTGTATAAAAATTCATCCTCTAGTAGATTCCTCAAGAAACACTAATGGGAGCAGAATTCCTTAAATTCTTTTTAAATTTTTTTTCCCATTTTTATTGTGGTATACTTGGCAAATAAACATTGTATATATTTAAAGTATGTAACATCATGGTTTGGTATATGTATTCATTGTAAAATGATTACCACATCAAACAAATTAACACATCTATTGCCTTTCATAATTTTTTTTGATGTGAGAAAAGTTAAGATCTAGTGTCTTAGCAAAGTTCAAGTATGCAATTCAGTATTTATTAACCATAGTCACCATGATCTACATTAGATCTTTAGAACTTATTCATCTTTATGACTGAAAGTGTGTGTCCTTTGACCAACCCCTCCCCATTTTCCCCGACCCCTAGCCCCTAGCAACCATGGTTCTACATTTATTCTTTTATGTTGAAATTTTATTTTAATAACGTTGATATTTAAAGATACCTTGGCTGGATATAATATCCTGATTCACACTCTCTTTGTTAATAGTTTAGTATTTTAAATAAACTTTATATTATGGGCATTTTAAATTTATAGGAAAATTAGGAAAATAGTATGGAGTTCCTATAAATCCCATACCCAATTTCCTGTTATTATATCTTTCTGTACCATGGCATAGTTGTCATTATTAATGAGCCAATATTATTACATTATTATTAAAAGAAATCAACACTTTACTTATATTTCCTTAATTTTTATTTAACATTCTTTCTGTATTCCCAGATCACATCCAGAATACCATATTACATTTAGTTTTCATGTCTCTTTAGGCTCCTCATGGTGATAATGTCTTAAACTTTTCCTATTTTTGATGACCTTGACAGTTTTCAGGAGCACTGGTCAGGGATTTTGTAGAATGCTCCTCAACCGGGCTGTGTCTGATGCTTTTATCCTGTTTAGACTGGAATTATGGATTTGGGGGAGGAATTCCATAAGAACTAAAATGCCATTCTCATCACATCATATCAAGAGTACATATTACGATAAAACTTATAATTCTGATGTTAACCTCAGCCACCTAGCTGAATTAGTTTTTGTCATGGTTCTCCACTAGAAAGTTCTCCTTTTTTTCTTTTTTGGAAAGGAGTAATTATGTGCAGTCCACGCTCAGGAGGGAAGATTAAAGTCAATCTCTGCACCCCCCTTCAAAAAATCTGATTCACCTATTCAACCCTCTCCCCAGTAAACACATGGCAACCACTGATCCAGTTACTATCTCTAGAATTTTGCTTTTAATCAGAATGTCATGTAAATGGAATAATACAGTACGTAGCCTTTTAAAGAGTGGCTTCTTTTACTTAATGTGTACATAAGGTTCATCCGTGTTTTCATATAGCTTCATGGCTCATTTCTTTTTATTGCTGAATAGTATTCTATTATAAAGATCTAGCACAATTTGTTTCTCCTTTCGTATATTAAAGGACTGCTTGGTTCCTTTTAAGCTTTAGAGATTTTAGGTAAAGCTGCTAGAAACATTTGTGTGTAGGTTTTTGTATGGACATAAGTTTTCAAATCAGTTGAAATCTAGGATCATGATTGCTAGTTTTTATGACAAAACTATGCTTACTTTAGTAAGAAATTGCTAAATCACCCTCTAAAGTGGCCATATCATTCCAGTTTTAATTTAAAGCAGCAAATATTGAGATTTCCTGTTGCTCATGTTTGTTTTGAATATTTTTCATGTTCTTAAGTGCTTGTTTTAATATATTCTTTTTGTAGTGTAGACTTACACTTTTATTCTACTTCAAGGGTGTTTTTCAGAGTTAATTTACTCAGTTGGGTGAAATTTCATTCCTTATTTTGTAAATATTTCTGTATGGATATACTTTCCTCTTGCTCATTTTTATGGCATTGGGGTGATTTACAAGTCTCCTAGTATAACATTGCCCTTTATCATCAGTCTAGCAAAGGCCAGGTTCTGTAGTAGTGTTTTATTTCTCTACCTTATTTTGTTTATTTTGGCCGTGAGAGAAGGGTTTTGAATGTTGTGAATCTTTGGTTTCAAGTTTATCTTGTCTTTTTTCAGGACTTTAAATTTTCATTTTTTCCTTCTTTATTCCCATAGTCATATAGTTGCCACAGGTTGATTTTTCCTTCGTTTTAGCCTTTATTCACCTCCAGAAGCTAAGGGATTGTAAAACTGTCCTTTTAACTGTTATGTAGTTCTATAAATTGCCTCTGGCCCTTTAAATCAAATTTATGTTGAAATTTCCTACCTGTACTCCATACTCTGACTTGTCTGAACACTTTACCACTGTGTTTAGATTCAGAATTGGTTTAACCATTTAGGTGCACATTCCAAATCACCCTGCGGCCCCTTTGCTAGCCTTGGTACTCTTCACAGCTTTTCCTAGTCTGCATTTGCTTATCACAAAGCCCTGTAGCAGGAAAGAGGCATGGAGGGAGGCATGAGTGTGAGTGACTGTGTGCTACGTATTGTTGATTTCACTTTGTTCCCCTCAGTCATTTTGTAATTTCAGTATTCTGTCTTGAAGTAATGCTGAGGTATGATTTTGGTGTAAAATGTTCATAGTTCTGAAATTATTTCACGTAGGCAGGGGGAGAAATTTGGGGAGTTAGTAACTACACATTCTTTTCAGCTATCTGGAAGCCCCAGCTTTCTACCTGTCTCTGACTGTCTCTTTTATTAATGCCATTGCAGAGTATTACACTTTTCAGAGATAATTTTAAGATAAAGAATGCAGTTTGGAAGTTGTGAGCAGAAGCCTTGGAGTCAGGTTTGAATTATAGTTTTGGCTTTTCTATTTATCTTGGGCAAGTTATGTAACTGTTTGAATCTATTTTATAATGTAATTGTGAGGAATAATAAAAAAAATATAGGAAATGCCAAGTGTAAACCATTCTAATCTGTAGAAGGTTAGTGAATATCAAATCTTAGTGGCAACGCATCACTGTGACAGTTTTACTTGGTTTGCATATCTTCTATTTTTGGATTATTTCTACATTAAGAGCTCACAAGATCCATTCAGTAAGTCCATCTATTACTAAAATATTGTATTAGAGTCCAAGATGCATGTTGCATTGTAGATGGAAAACATCATAGATTTGTGAACCATAGGAAACTTATTTAAATTTAATTTCACAGACCAAACTACAAAATGGTAGTAATAGTCAGCCATTACCATGAGACGTAAAAATCTGTTAAAACCAAATTTAATTTAAAAAAATTTTAATATTTGTTTATTTTGAGAGAGAGACTGAGTATGAGTAGGGGAGTGCCAGAGAGAGAGAGAGAGAGTCAGAGAATCTGAAGCAGGCTCCAGGCTCTGAGCCATTAGCACAGAGCCCAACGTGAGGCTCTAACCCATGAGCCATGAGATCATGACCTGAGCCGAAGTTGGACGCCCAACCCACTGAGCCACCCAGGCGCCCCTGTTAAAACCAAATCTCTTAGGGAGAGGGAGTAAGATGGTGACAGAGTAGGAGAACCCTAGGCTCACCTCATCCCATGAACACAACTAGATAACTATCGAATCATCCTAAATACCCCAGAAATCGACCTAAATACTGAAAACAGACTCCACAGCTACATAGCCAAAGCAGCCTTGAAAAAGAAAAGCAAAACTGGAAGCATCAAAATTCTGGACTTTATATTACAAAGCTGTAATAATCAAAACAGTATGGTGGAGGCATGAAAATAGGCACAAAGATCAATAGATAGAATATAAAAGGTAGAAATGAACCCACAACTATTTGGCAAAGAATGAAAGAATATCCAGAGGAAAAAGACTGCCTCTTCAAAGTATGTTGTTGGGAAAACTGGAGAGTAACATGCAAAAGAATGAAACTGCACCACTTTCTTATACCATATACAAAAATAAATTAAAATTGGATGAAAGACCTAAACGTGAGACAGGAAAGCATCAAAATCCTGGAAGAGACCATAAGCTGTAACTTCTCTCTAGATATATCTCCTGAGGCAAAAGAAACAAAAGCAAAAATGAACTATTGGGACTTCATCAAAATAAAACAGCTTCTGCACAGCCAAGGAAATAATCAACAAAAGTAAAAGGCATCATACAGAATGGGAGAAGATATTTACAAATGGCATATTTGACAAAGGGTTAGTATCCAAAATATTATAAAGAACTTAAAAACTCAACATCCATAAAGGAATAATCCAATTAATAAATGGACAGAAGACATGAATAGACATTTTTCCAGAGAAGACAGACAGCTAATAGACACATGAAAAGATGCCCAACATCACCATCACTCATCATCAGGGAAATGCAAATCAAAACTACAATGACATATAATCTCACACCTATCAGAATGGCTAAAATCAACAACAGATCAAACAACAGGTATTGGTGAGGATGTGGAGAATGGGGAACCCCCTTGCACTGTTGGTGGGAATGCAAAGTTGAGCAGCCACTATGGAAAACAGTATGAATGATCCTCAAAAAGTTAAAAATAGAACTACCCCACAATCCAGCAAGTGTACTACCAAGTATTTACCCAGAAAATACAACCATACTTCAAAGGGATACATGCACCCTGAGATTTATAACAGCATTATCTATAATAGCCAAAGTGTTATGTTAATTAACTGGAATTTAAGCAAAAACTTTAAAAGTATAAAGTGATCTAGCAACAAACAAAAAACCAGTTTCTTCTAGTAGATGCTTAACTGAGAAAATAGATTATTGATATAAAACATGTATTTTTTTTTCATTCTATGTCTCTGGAATCAATATTTACATAAAAATTGACCAAGAGAAAATTTCAGAGCCTCTCCTTATGTGATTAATGCTCTGGGAATGAAATTTCTTGTTCATGGATAAATTTGTTCTGACTTTTTATTTGTCCTAGTCCATTTGAAATGATCATCATTTTGCTCTACTGATTTCATTTAATTTATTATTCATGTAGTAGGGAAATAAGTAAGTAATGCCCCAGTTCCACAATTGTTTTTGGTTCACTAATAATTCAACCACTGAAATATTTTTTTTTCCAAAGAGCACTTGAGTGGCTTAGTCAGTTAAGTATCCAACTCTTGATTTGGGCTCAGGTCATGATCTCACAGTTCGTGTGTTTGAGCCCCATGTCAGGCTCTGTTCTGATGGCATGGAGCCACCTTGGGATTCTCCCCCCCACTCTCTGTACCTACCCACCCATTCAAAATAAATAAATAAACATTAGAAAAATAACGTAAAACTGGTACTACTAAATTCTTGTGACTCTAAGTTAAGGGTTTATTGCCTACCCCATAAAGGTATAACAAAGTACTTGGGTGTGATGTGTTCTATGAACACAGCACAAAGAAGATAATTCCATAGGATATTGCTAAGTAACTTACTAACTCATGATACTGAAGAGCAATATGGCAAAACTGTGAACATTGTAATCCTGTTCTCATATTAATCGTTTCTGGGGGGGGGTGTTTTTGTTTGTTTGGGATTTTTGCCTGCCTTCATTTCAAATCATGCTGTCAGTGACCTCATGATACCTGCTTTGCACCAAAGTTTCTTCAGTAAACTAAACTTCCGTTGGGAAATTCCACAGAAGAGTCTGAATAATGTAACTTTTTAATGTGTGCATATTTAATAATTAGAGTACAACCGTATTGATTTGCCCATTGGGTCAGAGTGAGGACTGGTAGACCTGGTCCACATAAAGAAGCAGCAATTAATTAATTACCTCTCAAGTTGTAGCTTATTCTACCTGTTTATGTCCCTGCCCTTTTCAAAGTAACACTGTATTGCAATTAACTGGAGCTGTTTGAAATGAAAGATCTAGTCTGATTTGCAGCTAAGAAAGCTAGGCTTTCCCTGTTGCCCTTAAAAAATGCCAAATGAGATGGAGAAAAAATGAAAGGCAGATTGTGGGGGGAGCTGCCATCTGTCAGGTCTAAAAGTCAAACACCTAGTTTCAGAACTTTAGTAAAGACTAGCAGAGCATTTAAACATATGTTTATTTTTTCAAAAGATACATTAATAAGAATTCTGTTTTATTTTGTTCCCTAAAGAAAATATTTTCTCTTTACACTAGGGGACCTAATACTGGCAAGATTTAGTAAGTCTATGCTACTAACACTGTCTAATAGAACTACTACATAAAAGCAGAATATATATGTGTATATATATAATATATATGTATATATATTATATAATATAGCAGAAAATCATATTCATTAGCCTGAATATATTATGAGTGAATTACCTTATTAAAAGCAAAATAAAGCTCTTTCCACAATTTATAACATGCAAAATTTTTTTCTTCTTTTTTTTGGTTTTGTTTTTATTTATTTTTGATATATAGAGAGACAGAGCACAAGCAGGGGAGGGGCAGAAAGAGAGGGAGACATAGAATCCAAAGCAAGCTCCAGGCTCTGAGCTGTCAGCACAGAGCCCGATGCAGGGCTCAAACCCACAAAGCATGAGATCATGACCTGAGCCGAAGTCGGACACTTAACTGACTGAGCCACCCAGGCACCCCAATATAACATGCAAAATTTTGTTGGTGCTCTATAACAAGAAAGATACCAATTTCAATTTGGTAGCTGACTGAAGATCCCACTAGCACTGTTAAGGTTTTGACTTTTTATCTGTATCTTGCCTTATTGTGAGAGGGGAAAAAAAATCATCTTTTTTTTTTATAGGCTGAACTTGTACTTTATGGAAAAGTTGAATGTATATTACTGAATGCCAACCTTTTTGGTTAAATAGGCGCTATGTGTAAAAACAGAAGCTAGCTAGCACTGATTATAATTTTAATTTTTTCTTTGTTTTTCTTTTATAATTTCCTGAACAGTGATGAAATTTTGGGAAAATTACTAAATGTACAAGCCAGTTCTCTTAGAATCCCTCTGAATGCCTTCACAGTCAATGGAGTACTCTAAATCTTGATGCAAATGTTCACTAATAATTGATGTAACTATAACCAAAATATATTTCCAAGCTAATAAGGAGTAAAGTACATCTGATTTTCCCCCACATAAAGATTTGAACATATGAAGTAGCAGGTGGTTCAATGCCTAATAACTGTTTAGGGGCCAGGAGTTCTTGGATTTCTGCTAATTATATTCAACTAGAATGTGAATTTAGAAAGGGAAAATTACATCTCTTTTTTCCCCCATCTCCAAAAATTAGCATTTCCTTTGATTTTGAAAGTAGGCAACAGAGCACTGTAATAAAAAGACCATACCTATAACTCTGTCAGCAATAGACAATGTAGATAATTCCATGCACATAAAAAAGTTGTAATTATATTGAAATAAAACTTGAGCTCATCTTATTTCACATTTATGATCATTGTAGGCCCAATGATAATTTTGTATCAAATGTGTTATAATGAAGAAAATATATTACTGTATTATATAAATTTGAAAATATTTTGATGACTGTATGTCAATATAACTGTTGTTTTTCATTTGTGAATACATTAAAAGTTTCTACTTCAATTGGTTATTCTAAGGATAAATGGGTTAGTATATATAAAGTGCTTAGAATAGTATCTGAGACAATATATGCTATTGTTACCTGTTTTTAGAGCTTTCATAATTATACTGTATATAGAGAGCATGCTTCTGTGAAACTTACACATATGAGACGGGATGTGATGTGTACCAAGATAAATAATAGAAATGACAATTATTTTAGGAATTCAAAGAAAGGGAGAAATTAGAGTTGTCCCATATTCTAGGATGGGCATGGAGGAAAGAGATTGTGGTTAACTGGGTTTAATGGAGGAGATCCCATTGTGTCTTCAAACTCATAAAGGTTGATTATAATGTATGTAAGCATTGCTGAATGTAAGCAGTGGCTCTGGAATGGATTTTAGGAACACTCGGGGGGACCCTTGAGATGGCACAAAAAGATGAATTACCTCATTGACAGTCTTATAATTTGCCTATGTGATTCCTGCTAGTGCTGTTATGGAAAGCTGATACAGTTCCATAGGCAAAGAAGAAAAACAGCGTGGCAGGGTATGGAAGCCTGGGCTCCTGAATCAATCAGGCTTGGGTTTAAATCTGGCCTCTGCAGCTTTTGGAGAATTCCTTAAATTCTCTAAGTTTTTTTCATGTGAAATTCTGTTTGCTTATTCATTAAGCAAACGTTTATCACTTGTTTGTGTTGTGCCAGGTACTATGCTAGATTCTGAGGATCAGGCAAATAAGATACATATAAATCCTTGTGGAAGTTAAAGTCTCTAAAATGAGAAAATTATACCTACCTCGTAGGGTTCTGTTGAAGATTAGGAATATTATGAATTCATGTTCTAATATTGTAAAATGTAAAGAAAACAATATATTTAAACTTTGTGGCACCATACCTGACCTATAGTAGGTCCCCAGTCAGTGCCAGTTGGTCTGGGTAGAAACTCTGAAAGGTATTCAGGTGAGTGTAACAGGCAGTCAGATTTGACAACCGCTAACCTGGAGCAGCGGTTCTCAAACGTGATCGCATGTTGGGATCACCTGGGAAGGTTACAAATGACTGATCGTGGGTTCCACCTCCAGAAATGCTGGTTTATTTCACCTCAGGTGTAGCTTGGGACTTGGGATCTTTAGAAGTTCCTCAGGCGATTAGAATCTGCAGCCAAGGCGCAGAACAACTGAGGAAATACCAAGCATCCATATATGCCAAATTTAAAGCTTTTGACTTTATTTTCACTCTCCATCCTAAATTTTTGGTGATAGCATTCACTAGGGATTTTGACAAATGCAATTTTATAATGGCAAGACTCCTTCCGTGACATAAAAGTGGAGAAAAGTAAGAAACGTGAAGATGTTCGTTTATCACATTTTTTAAATAGTGTTACAATGAAGGAATATGTGAAGCCAGGCTTGATTAGTAGCACTGGAGGACACATACCTGTTTACACTGTATCAGGAATTAAGGTGAGTGTGTTATGTCATTGTTGTCATCTCTTCCATTATCATATCAGCACTCTTTACTGGGTTTTACGGCCAGTCATTAACCAAGTGTGTGTGTGTGTGTGCCTGTGTGTGTGTGTGTACTTCTCATAACTACCCTATGGTACAAATTATCTTATTTAGAGATGTGTAAAAAAAGGTTTATGATAAATAACTTGACAGTCGTAATAAACCTAGTATGTTTCAGTGCCTTGGTTTAAACCATTCCTGCCAGACTCCAAACCATACATGCTTAACTACTTTATACTATCTCATAAAGAGGTGACCCTTTTGCCTGTATTTTAGAACTCTTTCCTTGATTTGGCCACAAAATACTCCCTCATGCTCTTGGGTGTCATTTGGCTTTTGATTTGTCGCTTTTCTAGGGTCCCAATGTCTATGTACTGTTTACGTACACTATCGTTGTGGCTCTCAATCTAGTATTGACCTGAAACTTTATCTGACATTTAGTATCTCTTTTAATACTTCTACAATGGTAAATATAGTGATTGTATATTACAGATGGGAACACTGAGGCTCACAAGTTAGGTAATTTGCCAGAGGTAACAACTAGTTAGTATTGAAGCCACTACCAGAATTATGGAATACAATAGTGCATTCTTTCAACTACCACAAGGGAATCCTCCAACTAGTCCACCCTGCTCTCCTTTCCATATCATTTCCCATCTCCCTCCGAGACATCCAACAACTCTCTGCAACATAACTACACATTCAGGGGGGAAACCTCTCCATCAAGACCTCAGCTGCTTAGGAGAAACTAAAGCCCATCAATTTACGATCACATACAAATTAAAGTTAACTTGATAGGGAAACACTGAACCTGATGTTCTTAGAAAAGATATCTGCTCAAAAGAAAGGAAATAGTAGACAGTGTGATATCACTCATTTTGTGCCTCAAGTAATCAGGGAAAAGGTGTAATACAGGGGTGTCTGGGTGGCTTAGTTGGTTAAGCACCGGACTTCAGCTCAGGTCATGATCTCACTGGTTCGTGGATTCAAGCCCCACATCGGGCTCTGTGCTGACAGCTGAGAGCCTGGAGCCTGTTTTGGATTCTATGTCTCCATCTCTCTCTGTCCCTGCCCTGCTTACACTCTGTCTCTCAAAAATAAATAAATGTAAAAAAATTTGAAGAAAAAAAGGTGTAATACAATTTGTTAAGTGAGTTGAACTCTAGGAAGATTCATTTTAAAGAAGACTAAATAAAGGGGAGAAATAGTTTTGGAGCTTAAATGTATAAGTTGACGTCATTTAGAAAATTAATTTATATGTACTACTTTATTCTCTAATAAAAAAATAAAAATAATAAAATAGGCATATGTGTAATGCAACAATTCCCTTTTAGTAGATTGCTATCTCTGAATTGGAATTCAATGTTGTTGGCCCAGCTTTTAGCTGAAGATGCTATTAAAAGCAATTCACAACTACACTTGCTCTGGTATTTTTCTTGAGGACATATCCACAATGTTATTTAATGTCCTGTATAAAGGCATGCATACAAACACTCGTACGTACACATTCCTTTCACAGTCAATTTCTAGTTTAGTTAAAGCTAGGCTTCCCTTAAATAATAGTATAGTTTATAATCATGAAAATGTTTTAAATTTAGCTCAAAAATGTTTAAAATGCCAACAGTATTGAAAGTGATTTATTAGAGATGCAAGTTTGCCCATGGAATGTACACATGGCTTTTCAATAAAGTGATAATAAAGTAATTAGACCAGCATTTCCCATAGCTCCTATTAGAGAACATTAATTTCATGGGATATTTAAAATTGGCATGCAAAAAAAATTTCTTAAGTTTGAAAACACTAGGTTCAATGAATGTATATACATTTTTTCTTATAGGACTTCTCAACGCCTTTAATGTGCTTTTGCTTTCCCCAAAGGAGAATATATTATGCAACATTTCCCAAGCTTATTTGACCAGTTAACCATTTGTTTGCAGGATATCCCATAAACACAGAAGATAAAATGTTGCATTAGATATTTCCATGAAAAATTAAGGTTTTGGGAATTTTTATTTATGCTGAGTTAAAGGAAAAGAAAGGAACTAGATTTATAGCAAGACTTGCTTAGACTGCTCCTCTCTAGTCTGAAATAACTGTATTAATGGTTTTGAGGGGCATTAAGATGTTTGGTGAGGGCTGCTCTGGATAAGAGCCATATTACAGATCCATATGGGATAGATGCACCATAGGAATGAAAAGCACCACAGGACTTCATCTCAGAACAGTGGAAGGAACATTTCTAAATACAGATTTCCTTTTTTTTTTTTTTTTTTTTTTTACTTTTTCTTTATTCACTGCATGATTCAATTTACACCATGAGCAAGTCAGAAAAACTAATCTACCATGGTGATAGAAGTTAGACTAGTAGTAACCTCTGGGGGTTATGTATTGACTGGGAAGGACCCCAAGGGAACGTCTAGGTAATGGAAATACCCTATATCTTGATCTAGGTGAAGATTATATATATAAACAGCTTGGTACATTTTTCCATGTATATGTTTATATTTATATTTATTGATACATATACATGGAAAAATATACCAAGCTGTTTACTGAAGATGTGTACACATTATAGGCTGTAACATTTATGCCAATAAAGAGGAAAATTTTTAAATGTAGATAATAAGGGGCGCCTGGGTGGCTCAGTCAGTTAAGCATCCAACTTCGGCTCAGGTCATGATCTCGCAGTTTGTGGGTTTGAGCCCCGCGTCAGGCTCTGAGCCCCTTCCTCACTCATGCTCTGTCTCTCTCTGTCTCTCAAAAATGAACAAACATTAAAAAAATAATAAAAAATAAAATGTAGATAATAAGTATTGATCTAGATATACCTCCTTTATATTTTTGTTGCCTATTCAATACAGATTTCTTAATAGAAATTCCTTTTGAAAATATTTTACCATTTATTTATTTTTGAGAGAGAGAGCGAGAGCGAGCAAGCAAGCAAGAGTCGGGGAGGGGCAGAGTGAGATGGAGACACAGAATCTGAAGCAGGCTCTAGGCTCTGACTTGTAGGCACACAACCTGACACAGGGCTCGAACCCACAAACCGTGAGATCATGACCTGACCCAAAGTTGGACACTTAACCAACTGAGCCACCCAGGCTCCCCTAGAAATTTCCTAATACAGATATTTAAAGGGAACTCGCCACTTCCCTGGCAACCATAT
This sequence comes from Hyaena hyaena, assembly GCF_003009895.1. Classification (NCBI taxonomy): domain Eukaryota; kingdom Metazoa; phylum Chordata; class Mammalia; order Carnivora; family Hyaenidae; genus Hyaena; species Hyaena hyaena. The sequence continues at coordinate 49,908 of NW_024081965.1, read as the reverse complement.
CAACACAAAAATGGAAGGATGACTGTACATTCATAAGTAACATGTACAAGTCAGCACATATATTTGCCGTTTACTGTTAGAGAGTAGCATACTAAAGGAAGGTAGGCAATGGGAGCAGTCTGGCTCAGTGAGGAAGATTTTATCACTGGTGTTATTCATAATTGCTGGTGCACGGTGACGTTTAAAAAAAAACTTTCAGCAATGTTCTCATTATTTTTAAATTTTCCAACAGCAGTGTACTCCCTCAATGCCTGCACCTGGAATGAACTACTTCTACTACCCCATACTTGGTACCTTGCTGCTATTAGAAGTTGTCTTTAAACAGATCCCCACTTAAAACATTAAATTGCTAGCAAACTTTTAGAAAATAATGATTCATTCACATGTCTTTTGAAAACATCTAAAACAAATTTCTGCCAATACCGGCCATCTCCACATGTGCTAAGATTTATTCAAAACTTAAAAAAAAAATACAGAAAGAGAATTCAGTCAGGTTTCTAAAACGTGGCATGAATATGGCCATAGAAATGAGTAGTTATAAACCTTGGCAGGCTTCTTTTGAAATCCACTCAATAAACCTATTAAAATCAAGTGCCCTGGAAATTTCAGGTGCAGAAATTTGCCCCCAGATGATCATCTTCTTCATTAAAGTACTACTGAACTTGATTATAACCTGCATCTATTATTGTATTTTGAATATGCAACATATTTAAAGTGAACCAAAATGATGTCCCTACTAGCCAGACACCAAATTAAAAGGGCCATTATTAATTGGACTTCTCTAGGATTTCTATTTCTACCTCTTCCCTCCTATAACTCTAATCCTACTTGGAGATCTTCTATTTCTTTCTCTCTCCAGAGGTTTTCACCGGCTTTGTGTTATGCCCTCCAGTCTTTGATCCTAAATTACTTTTGCCCCTGTGAGTGCATCCTCTTCTTTGAGTCTCAGAAAGAAATGACACACTATAAGCTTATTACTTCTTTGTATCTGCTGAAAATGGAAATAAAACCCAAATCACCTCAGGGCCTGTTAGAGAAATAGAAGGTTCAAATGTCTTTCAGCAATATAACACATAATCCAGAATGTGAAAGGATGTTAGTGGTACTTTACTGGAGGTAGTAAAAATGTAGAAAATATAATTGCTAATTGATGGTGGGATAAAGGCCAATGACTGCTAAAATGAGACAAAAATTATGTGTATTCTGCATTTCATTGCTATTAAAAGAATGAAAAAAAATCTACCTGGTCTACTTAGTTCTAATATTAATATTATTAAGAGATCAGTATTATAATAATTTCTAAGAGAGCATGCTCCAGATATTTATCAAGTTAAGGAATTTGTCATTTAAAAAGTTTTGAGCCCAACATCCAACAGTATACAAAATCTAAGGTATATTGGAAACTGAGAATTATGCTTTCAGATTCTAGATGCAGTTGATGTAGGTAACGCTATTTGGAAAATAGAAGGATAAATTGCTTTTAAATTGCCACACACATGGGGTACCTGGGTGGCTCAGTCAGTTGAGCATCCAACTTTGACTCAGGTCATGATCTCACAGTTCATGGGTTCTAGTCCCTTATCAGGCTCTGTGCTGACAACTCAGAGCATAAAGCCTGCTTCAGATTCTTTGTCTCCCTCTCTCTCTGCCTCTCCCCCGCTCACACTCTGTCTCTCTCTCTCAAAACTAAATAAACATCTTAAAAAATTTAAGTTACTACACACACACTACACATAAAATAGATATCATTTAAAATAATTCAAGAAAACAATAATAAAGTGTCAACTATTAAAAAACACAAATAATAACTTCTTGAAAATGGTTGAGTTGAGAAAGTATAGTTTTAAAAGTCTGTCTGTAACCAGCTGTGGGACCTTGGTCAAGTCTTTGAACTGCTCTGGCTTTCAAATTTCTTATTTATAAAAAAAAAAAAAATGGTTTGAGTAGATCATCTTTAAAGTCCTTTTAGCTCTTTCAAAATATATTCTTTGCATTGTGACAACTGTTTGACCTGTAATGCCTCATTTATGAATAGTCAGCTCTTCCTGTTTCTTCAAAGATAATTTTTCACCTTAAAGTTTGCATGCTACCCATGGGAATATATTTTACCTTTTAAGGCATTTTATTAACAATCTTCTGATATCATTCTAATGTATAGATAACAGTGCTTAGGTTAATTCACTAGGATTTCTGGTTATGTTGAGAGGAAAAAGAATATTAACAAAATTCCTAGGAGTTAATCATCTGTATCTCAGTTTGAACTGCGGTATGCTACATTCAGTTTTCTGCTTAAAGAAAAGGCCACTACCTCCTTCCATCTGTGGTTTCAGTTCTGAAACTTTACAAGAGACACAAAGCTAGTCCAACTATAAATTTTTCATGTTCTTAGAGGTGGCATGGCTTACTTCTTCATACCTACCACCTTCATAATTACTGATGTCTGGCTTAAGTGTCCTTCAATTCAGAAGTTCCACCAGACTCAAAATCGCCTTTATAGGGGCGCCTATAGGGGCGTAGGTTAGGCATCCGACTTCGGCTCAGGTCATGATCTTGTGGTTTGTAAGTCAGAGCTCTGCATCGGGTTCTGTGCTGACAGCTCAGAACCTGGCACCTCCTTCAGATTCTGTGTCTCCCTCGCTCTCTGCCCCTCACCTGCTCACACTCTGTCTCAAAAATAAACATTTAAAAATTTTAAAAAATTGTCTTTATTAGCTATTAACGTTATTTTAAGTTAGGTCTTTCTCATTTACTTGTAGGAGAAGTGTGTTTTATCAAAACGGTGGCAATACAAATATGTATATTAGAAATATTGCTCTTCCTATATTTGGTTCAATGTAGCAAACATTTATTGAAGATCTCTCAGAGAGCCTAGGGAAGCCCCAGTGCTAAACACAAGTGTTTGCCGTGACTGCATATTTTTCTTTAGCCATTGTGTTGAGTGTGAGGTGTTCTTTCTTTTGTGAACATCAGTGTCAGGAATCACAATTCTCCCACCTACCCAGTTACATTTTGAGCACCAGCTGATTGTTATTGCTACATCTTTGGATGATTTTAATGTGGAAACTTTACTCAAAGAATCAGATCTTAATATGGTTTCTAATGGGTAGATTTCAAATTTCCTGGTAATTGTTGTTGTATTTATAGAAGAATATGCTTAGAAAACATCTTGAAGATGTTAATAACCCCTCTTCAATTAGAAGTCATAGCTTAGAATTCTGTGAGCATACTTGTCAAGTGTTGTCTCTCCCTCTGAGAATGGTAGTAGGTAGAAACGGAAACCCAAACCAAACCAAACGTGAGTTTTTCACTAAATTCCAGGGATAGAAAAAAATTGATGGTTATTGGCCCCAGGGAGTGGTGATAATATCTACTCTGTCAGCTAAAAGCAGTCCTGGTGACCAGGTACCCAATACGGCCAAATCTATTTACTATTTACTCCGACTTTCACCTTTGTGTCTCAGAGATACAGCTGACATTGCACAAAATACCCCTGTCCATTGAATGGGGCAGAGCAGAGAACCTAAATTATTTAGCTATGGAATTACAATCCTGAAACCATACTTTAGAAAAAGACGGTAAGAAATAATTAACTTCTCTGCTTGAGAACTGAATACTTTTTTTTTTTTTTTCCCTGTCAGGAGAAAGAAGATAGAGAGACAATCAAGTGAAATTATAGAAGTCTGAACTGTGAATAAATAAGTCGCTGGAAATGTTCAGTATTAGGATGGCTAAAGGCTTAAGACCACAAATAACTAATTTTAATTTCTTGGTATTCTTGCAATGTAAAATTCTTCTACCAGCTCAGTATGCTACCCACACAAATGTCTTTTGTAAATAGTTCTTATATATGGTCTAGTACAAAGAAGAAGAGAATGTTGGTATGATATTAGAGAATAAGATTCATACATGAGTGAAAGCAGGGGCTTAGAGCCAAAAGTGAAAAATTAAGTCTCTGGAAGAGCAGATATCTTGGGTAGGGCGCTAGGCTCCAAAGAATGAGGAATACATGCTTAAATTAATTTATCTAAATGTCAAAAGCCAGAGTTACCTCTGCGAATATTTGGGTCACCTAAATAATCAATCTGTAGAGCAGCATATATTAAGTGCTCAGTAAATATCAACTGCTATTGTATAAATGTAAGTAGATGTTGGATTGTGTCCTAGGAATGATTGGATTGAAATGGGAAAAAAGATGAATAGAGTTTCAAACACTACCTCCTATTTACCCCATAGTTGAGATTCGTTGCTCCTTCCTTGACACTTTCAAAGGAAAATTCATAGACATGGCTGCCTTCTTCAGAACGCTATGAGTTTCTTAAAGGTCGAGCACATTCATTATTAATTGCTAGATTACTATTGCTCACTGTAAGATCGGGCCTTCAATAGATAGTCAAATGAAGCACAGTGACCAAATGCTTAGAATGTTGCCTCAACAACACGAAAAGATAGAGAAAACCTAGAAATGTAATGATAAGAATATATCTTTATATAATATTATCTTTGCCTCCCATAGCAACATTGGGACTAGGTCCTTTCCTTGGACTCTGAACCAAAAAGGCCATAGGCATCCTTTAGAGGCTACCTTGGAGGGTGAGGGAAGTGCAACCCTCTGACTTTTATTCATGGGTAATAAAAGGACAGTTACCTATAAAATACACAGAAAAGGATACCTACTTTTATCTTTTTATTTTAGGGTCACAATTATATTCATACTTTTGAACTATTGTCAGATTAGTAAACATGTGACATTTTAATTTTGTCCATTTTATATTTCATTTATGCCACTTTTTTTTTTAAATTTTTTTTAATGTTTTATTTATTTCTGAGAGAGACAGAGACAGCGTGAGCAGGGGAGGGTCAGAGAGAGAGAAAGACACAGAATCTGAAGTAGACTCCAGGCTCTGAGCTAGCTGTCAGCACAGAGCCCGACGCGGGGCTCGAACCCACAAACCGTGAGATCATGACCTGAGCCGAAGTCAGATGCTTAACCGACTGAGCCACTCAGGTGCCCCTTCATTTATGCCACTTAAAACCTTGTTTCAGTCGTTGCTTCAGTACCCAGATTAAATCTTTTCAATATTGAAGTGCCATATTAGCCCCGCTGTCAGAGACAGTTAAAGTAAACACATATATTGAGAATATGCAGGAAGTGATTTATAACTGCTTCAAGTCTTGCTTTTCACGTGTTTGGACTAATTAAAATAAAATATCAAGGTAATAAAAAATCTTCCAACAAAGAGAAATTCAGGACCAGATGGTTTCACTAGTGAATTCTTCCAAAAAATTAAAAAAAAAAAAAGAAATAATACCAATTCTTTTCAAGCTTTTCCAAAAACTTCAAGAGGAGGAAACACTTCCAAACTTATTTTATGAGACCAGAATTACCTTGATACCAAAGCCAGACAAAAATACTACAAGAAAATAAAAACTACAGGCCAATATTCCTGAAGAATATAACGCAGAAGTCTTTAACAAAATACTAGCAAACCAAATTCAGCATCACATTAAAATAATCATACACTGTGACCAAGTGGGATATATCCCTGTGTTGCAAGAATAGTTCAACATCTACAAATCAATCACTGTGATACACCACATTAACAAAACAAAGAATAAAAATCACATGAGCATCTCAGCAGAAAACATCATTTGACAAAATTCAATATGTTTTCATTATAAAAACACTTAAACTACTTATAAAAAGAAATTATCTCAACATAATAATGAAAATATATTAAAAGCCTATAGCTAATTTATACTCAATAAGGAAGACTAAAACCATTTCCTGTAAAATCAGAAACAAGGCAAGGATGCCACTCTTACCATCTTTAGTTAATATAGTACTGGAAGTCTTAGCCATAGCAATTAGGGAAGGAAAGGAAAATAAAGGCATCCAAATTAGAATAAGTATAATCATCTCTTTTCAAGATGGCATGATCTTATATGTATAAATCCCTACAAACTTATGAAAAAACCTGTTAGAACTAATAAACCATTCAATAAACTTGCAGGATAGAAATTAACACTCAAAAATCAGTTGCATTTTTATAAACTAACAACAATCAGAAAAGAAATTAACGAAACAATCCCATTTACAATAGTTACAGAAAGAATAAAATACTTAGGAATAAAGTTAGCCAAAGAGGAGAAAGACTTGTCAACTAGAAACAGAAATCAATCAATTATGCTGAAAGAAATTAACAAACACAAATAAATGGAAAGATATCACATGTTCATGGATTAGAAGATTTAATGCTGTTAGAATGTCTGAAGAACCCAAAGCAATCTACAGAATCAACATAATCCCTATCAAAACTCCAATGACAGTTTCTTTTTTTTTTTTTGCTGTTTTATTTTTATTTATTTATTTATTTTTACAAATAGTTTATTGTCAAGTTGGTTTCCATATAACACCCAGTGCTCATCCCCACAAGTGCCCTCCTCTGTGCCCATCCCCCTTCCCCCCCCCCCACATCCATCAGTCCTCAGTTTTTGGCAGCATTCAAGAGTCTCTCATGGTTTGCCTCTCCCCCTTTCCCCCACCACTTCCCCCCTTCTTCTCCCCCATGGTCCTCCGTTAAGTTCCTCCTAATCCTCCGTGCAAACATATGATATTTGTCCTTCTCTGCCTGACTTATTTCGCTCAGCATAACACCTTCAAGGTCCATCCATGTTGCTACACAAGTCCAGATTTCATTCTTTCTCATTGCCATGTAGTATTCCATTGTATAGATAAACCACATCTTCTTGATCCATTCGTCTTTTGATGGACACTTAGGCTCTTTCCATGTTTTTGCTATTGTTGAGAGTGCTGCTATGAACATTGGGGTTTTTGTGCTCCTATGCTTTAGCATTTCTGTATCCCTTGGGTAAATTCCTAGCAGTGCTATTGCTGGGTCATAGGGGAGTTCTATTGTTAGTTTTTTGAGGAAACCCCACACCGTTTTCCAGAGGGACTGTACCAGTTTACATTCCCACCATCAGTGTAGGAGGGTGCCCGTTTGTCCACATCCTCGCCAGCATCTCGCGTTCTCTGATTTCCTCATTTTAGCCACTCTGACTGGCGTGAGGTGGTATCTCAGTGTCCAATGACAGTTTCTTAAAAAATAGAAGACAAATCCTAAAATTTGTATAGAATCTCAAAGGATTCTGAATAGTCAAAACAGTTTGAGAAAGAAGAACAGAGCTGGAGGCCTCACACTTCCTGATTTCAAAGCATACTATAAAGACAGGATAGTAAAAACTGTATGCTACTGGATAAAGACAGACATCTCCACCACTGGAACAGAAGAGAATCCAGAAATAAACTCTCACATGTACGGTTAACAGATCTTCTACAAGAGTGCCGGGACTGCACAATGGGCAGAGGCCATTATTTGGGGGAAAACTGGATATCTACATGACGAAGAATGAAACTGGGCCCCTGTATTATACCACATACAAAAATTAGCTCAGAAATGAATTAGGAACCTAAACATAAGCTCTGAAGTGATAAAACTTCTAGAAGAAAATAGCGGGGAAGCTTTATCACACAGGAATGGGCAGTGATTTTTTTTTTTTTTTTTTGGATATGACACCAAAAGCACAAGTAACAGTAGCAAAAATAGACAAATGGAACTGCAACAAACTTTAAAACTTCTGCACAACAAAGGAAACACTCAAAGTAAAAAGTCAATCTATGGGATGGGAGAAAATATTTGCAAACCATATACCAAACAAAGGGTTAATATCCAGAACATAAAAAGAGTTTTTAAGGCTCAATAACAAAAGACCAAATAACCTGATTAAAAATTGCCAAAGGCGTTGAATCAACATTTTTGTAGTGAAGATCTGCAAGGGGCCAACAGGTCTATGAAAATGTGCTCATCATCAATATCAGGGAAATGCAGAAAGAGCTACAGTGATATATCAGCTCACACCCATTAGAATGATCACTATTAGAAAAAAAAAACAGGAAATAATAAGTGTTAGTGGGGATGTATAGAAATCTGAATGCTTGCACAGTGTTAGTGGAGATGCAGAGTAGTGCGTCTGCTTTGAAAATAGTACAGAAGATCTTCAAAAAATTAAAATTAGAACTATGGTTTAACCTGGCAGTCCCACTTCTGAGTATGTATCCAAAAGAGCTGACAATAAGATCTTGAAGACAGATTTGCAACACTATTCACAGTAGCCAAGATGTGGAGGTTGGAACCGAAATGTCCATTAATGGATGGATGGAAAAAGATAATGTGGCGTATATATAGAATGGAATATTATTCAGCCTTAAAAAAAGATATTCTATCATATGCTACAACATAGATTAACCTTAAGGACATTGTGGTAAGTGAAATAAGCCAATCATATAAAGACAAATATTACATGATCCCACTAATAGGACTGATTGATTGATTGATTTTTTGAGAGAGTGTGAGTCAAGGAGGGGCAGAAAGGTGACACAGAATCCAAAGCAGACTCCAGCACAGTTGCTTTTTGTGTAAGAAAGGAGTTTTAGGTCAAGGTTCATTTTTTGCCTGTCAATGTCCCGTTGCTTTAGCACCATTTGTTGAAAAGACCATCCTTCTTCAGGAGCACTTGGGTGGCTCAGTCAGTTAAGCGTCTCACTTCATGAGTTCATGCCCCAAGTTGGGCACTATGCTGTCCAGGCTCTGCACTGGATAGATGGGAAGTGCCTTGTAAGTTCTAGAGTAATGTAGTCATAAAAGTACTATTATTATATCTTGAAAGTGTTTATGAGCACATATTCTTTTTTATATATAATATTGATGAGGTAAAATTGAACTGTGATACTATAATATAGAAGAATCCCCCAGGATACCATGCTTTAAAAAATCCTAACACTATTGCCTAATTAAAAGTTGTGGGCGGAGCAGGAGTCCATATTACAAAGAGGCTTATGGTCTTTTTAAAGAAGCACTAGTGTATGAATATATACTATTAGTGAACTAAAGGCTAACTGGTAGTAAGACATCAGTATGTAACTGGTGCTGGTATGTTTATTGTTTTAGTGTCCATGGGAGAGAGGAAAAGGATGTTGTAATCTTGGGCCCATAGGAATCGATGGATAGAACTGGCATGACCTAAGGTTAGGGAAGCGTGATTATTTAAATTGGTGGTCACAGCATGAGCTGAGATATTATTTGTACTATCATGTGCTGAGAATTTGAAGGTAGGAACTATGGATGCACATGAGAAATAAAGAGGAAGGATTGACAGGTCTAGATAACTGAATCATTACACCAGGAATGAACAAAGTGAAGAGCTCCTCATCCTTGTCCGGGAGAATTAGTATCTTCAAGGGAAAATGAGGACATTTATAGAAATGGTCAGTAGACAATTGACATCGGAGAACTTGAACTCTGATGATAGATGATTTGAATCTGTATATCTAGAGAAGATAATTGAGAGTATAAGACAGAATTCACCAGGATAGTTTAGAAGAGTAACTCCATGGTCAGGAACTACACCTTTAGTAAATGCTTACATTTGGAGAAAGTTTAGAGAAAGCTAAAAATAACAAGGATAAAAAAAGCAGCAATTCAAGAAGTAGAAAACAAAAAAGAATAATAAAATACCTTGCAAACTGAAGGAGTGAAAGCATTCCAAGGTAGCACTGAGGGACCAGTCAGCAGTATCAAATGCTGCAGAAAATTTGAGTTAAAGTACCAAAAAATTTTTAAAAAGTACCAAAAAATGACTAGGTTATATACTTATGACATGAATTACCTTCAACTAAACAGCTTTGTGGAATTGTAGGGTTAGAAAGAAATGTTTTTATGAAATTATGGAGTTGTGGTTTAATGAAGACAAGTAACAGTCAATGCGTATAAGAAATATTTTATTTCTTGGGGCACTTGGATGGCTCAGTCGGTTAAGCGTCTGACTTCGGCTCAGGTCAGGATCTCATGGTTGGTGGGTTCGAGCCCCCCATCGGGCTCTGTGCTGACAGCCAGCTCAGAGCCTGGAGCCTGTTTCCAATTATGTGTCTCCCTCTCTCTCTGACCCTCCCCTTCTCACACTGTCTCTCCCTCTCAAAAATAAATAAAACATTTTTAAAAATCTTTAAAAAAGAAATATGTTATTATTTAAATTGAATATTCATACACATAAACTAAATGTGAATTCTAAAGCTCTGGTAAGTAGTATGAAGGAGAAATATATGGTTTCATGAGAGTGTTGGGTGTGTAGAAATTTGAGCTAGGCTCAGAATGATATACTAAGGGAAGGTGATAACAGACTTCAGGGAAATGTAAAGTCTCAAGATGGAAGCTAGAGGAAACAGCAATATCAGTTTAATCTTATTTAATTTTTAAATATTGGGGAAGCTTATGCATGTTCAAGGTAGAAGAGAAGAACTACTATTTATGTAAGTGTGTGTATATGTTTGACTGCTTATAGAAACAGCCTCAAAGTGGGGTGCCTGCGTGGCTCAGTCAAGGTTAAGCATCCGATTTCAGCCCAGGTCATGATCCCGCGCTTCATGGGTTTGAGCCCTGTGTCGGGCTCTGTGCTGACAGCTCAGAGCCTGGACCCTGCTTCAGATTCTGTGTCTTTCTCTCTTTCTGCCTTTCCCCTGCTTGCACTCTATCTCTCTGTCTCCTCAAAATAAATAAAGATTTAAAAATCTAAAAAAAAAAAAAAAGGAAACAGCCTCAAAGAATATCTGTAGTTTGATAGGATTTTCATAATTTCAGAGTCAGAAAGTCAGCTTCATCAGTTTATCAGAGGAAACTCAATTCTTAGAGATTGCTAACTGAACTCTTAAAAGAATGATTCTTAAAAGCAAAGAGTATCGGGGCGCCTGGGTGGCTTAGTCGGTTAGGCGTCCGACTTCGGCTCAGGTCATGATCTCACAGTCCGTGGGTTCAAGCCCCGCTTCGGGCTCTGTGCTGACTGCTAGCTCAGAGCCTGGAGCCTATTTCAGAGTCTGTATCTCCCTCTCTCTCTGACCCTCCCCTGCGCACGCTGTCTCTCTCTCTCTCTCTCTCCTAGAAATAAATAAAAATATTAAAAAAAAGCGAAGAGTATTAATATATTTGTTAATGCTAAGCATTAAAACTGCCAAGTGGAATAGAAGATTCCTATTGGCTAACTTGAGTTATTCTTGTCCGGGGGAAACCAAGTTAATATTAGAGAGTTTCTTGGTAAGAGACCAGTGAAATGATTTCAAGAGAGTATGCCCAAGTTTGAATTAGCCACTGTGGAAATAAACTTCTCGAGGAGGTGGAAAGAGTCAGAGAGAAAATACTCAGGCAGCAGAGTTTAAGAGCACTTTCAGTAGATTAGGTTGTACTACAATTGGATTAACTGAAATTTGCCTTTATTTCTAGTGTGAGTAAAAGTAGATTTGAAGTTGAGAAAATAGGTCAAGAAAGACTTTCCCAGGGCAATAACTGATTATCACTTTCGTAAATACCAGTATTTGTGCTAACTTAAATTCCTACAGTGCTATTCAATTTGAAGCATTCACACATAAGTACACATTTTATACTGATATGCACCCACATACATTCATTCCCACAGAACAGCCATAGAAGAAAAGCCCTGAATCTTTTATCTGAATACATTTAGATCGCTGTTCTCCATGCCTTTTAGAATCTATTCAGCATCATCAGGGTCTAAATGGAATGTAACCAAGTATGCTTAAAATCATAAGAAATTCTTACACTTGTTTTTCTATTTCAACTTGGGATAACTCACCATTTCCCCCTATTTTGACTCTCCATCTTTGATTACAGGTATACTAGAAGTCACGTTCTCCCTTCTGTTAGATTTCCCAAACATGTGCCCAACAGGTATCACACTCACACAGATGTTAAGCTTCCTCGGCATACCATGTGAGAAGTGAGTTACATTTGAAGAGTCTGTTCTCCCAGCTAAATTTACTCCATCTCGTATTTCCTTGTCAGTCGAGCTTTTTCTGAGTTTCTTTGGACTTCAAGACCATGATTCTCTTTTATTCTAGCAAAGATAAGGAAACATGCCTTTTTTCTTTACACCAGCAAACACAATGCTGAAAATTTAAAGAAACTGAAAGAAAAATCTGTGCATAAATGAATTGATGATGTTACAGAATATCTCTCAGTAGCACACCTAAGGTTGCATGTAGACTTTCATACCTTTCTTATCCTGTAACCCTGTCTAGGCTGGATGCAACACATAAATAATAGAAATTGTATAAGGGAAATATGGGTAAACTCAACTAGGTAGGGTGATGAGAGCCATAGATCCTTCCACAGTGTCCTTATTATTCATATGTCAATGAGTGAAAAGGAGGATAGACACTAATTTAGCTCTGAACAGGTCTACAAATGAACAGGTCCTACTTACACTCTAAAATCTCTCATTGTCAAGTTGCCAGAGGCATCCTTGGATCTGAATCAGAAAAATTACCTTCACTAAGTTTCCAACTGCCCTAATCTAATTTTTGGCATATTAGCCTTTTCCTTTCAGTAAAGTACTAGTCTCATGCAAATTCTGTCTCATCCAAGGCTCATTGGTTTTGATAAATCAAATAAAAATATAAAGCAATGTTTCTCAACATGTGTCCCATAACTCTATAGGAGACAGAGTTGGTGCTCTACCCAGATCACCTTGGATCTCTCTCTTTCCCCCAGCCTAAATGTGAGTTTGTTTATAAGGATCTTCGGGGAAAACTCTTCTTTAGCGGACTGATCGGGTGACTAGATCCACACAGAAAACGCAGATACAGAGCAGGAAGTACCTGGGAGTTAGTATCTCCCTTGGGTTGCCCCTAAGCCTATCACTGAATGGGGGTAGAGTGTGAAAATGTAGCTCTCTTGATTCAAGTTAGGACAAATGCCGAGGTATAATTTATGTTCCAGAGCTTTCCATGGAATCAGACTGAGTCTGGGAGTTGGCCTAAAATGTCACTCCTGTTTGACTTCTTCCTTTTCTCTTTACTGTTTCTCCCCTCTCTTATTTTTTTCTCCTGGGAGCACCTTCTTAATAAATGAATCCTTTACTTAGGGTCCATTTTGGAGACTAAAACCTACGATAGACCATTTTATCACAGTCGCCTGTCATGCCTGGCATAATTGTGGATTCCTGGCCCAGCCACAAAGAGTAAAATCTACGTTTTTATCACAAATCCTGGGTGCTTATGCACAATAAAAATTAAGGACCAGTGGACTGAATTATAATTATTAAACAGTTATGGGCAATTCTCAACCTGGGTTTCTAATCCAGCTTACTGATTTAGCTTCCCTAAATGATCAATACCATCTTCCCTTGATACCTGCCTTTATATGGCCCTCTCCAATATCCAGAATGACAAACATAAATTAAATATTGTTCTACATATTTTATAAAATGAATTCCAAACTTCAAATACTTTGTACACATGAGAGGCTTTAAAAATGAAATATAATACTCATTCTTGAATTTCTGAATTTATATAAAGTTATGAAAAATATCATCTGTAAAAGGAAAATAAATCCAATCCTGGTTTTGAACGTGCTTTCAGAATAAAGTTTAAATTCCTGAGCTTGCTTAATTTTCAAGTTCTTCTACAATCTAACCTTAGTCTAACTATACTATATCTGTATGTCAATCTAGTGGTTTATGTGTTACTTAGTGTCTTCTGAATTATTGGTGTCGATGACTTGAATTGTATTTCTGAAGAAATCTTTTCAACTACTCTTTGCAGAGAGAACTATCTGTAGCCACATAGTTCTCCAACAGAACTTTAGAATGTGGGAAGGGCTATGTCTTAGTTTTGAAAGGATAGGATAACTCACAAGACTACAAGCTATGTGAATCTTTTACATGCTGGATTCAATTTAGGTGAAGGTAGAGGTGGATCTTGACCTTCCCCTAAGTATGAGCCTGTACATCAATTTGTAGGGTGAGTTATAAGACACTTTAGTGGTAGAGATTAATCTACGACTCTATAAAAAGGCCTTTAAAAAAAATCATTTAACCTCTATTCTTTGAGGGAGCAAAACTCCAATCTGAAAGGCTTGCAATTGCACTTATAATTAACACTTTATAGATGGGTCTCGTCTTTTATCTATTCTGTCACCCTATGTCTTCTGATTAGATTGTTTAGTCCATTTTCATCCAGAGTAATTATTGATAAATATATTTATTGTCATTTTATTTGTTTTGTGGTTGCTTCTGAAGATTTTCTCTAATTTTTTCCTGTCTTTCTCTCTTTCATGGTTTGCCAATTTTCTTTAGTGATGTATTTGGATTTCTTTCTCTTCAGTCTTTGCATATTTATTAGTATTTTTAATATGTATGTGTTAATATAATATTTTATATACATATATATATCCATTTGGTTTGTATATAACCTCTTCTGCATACAGCAGTCTATATTAAGTTGATGGTGGTTTAAGTTTGAACCCATTCTTTATTCCTCTCCTCCCCATGTTTTAGGTATATGTTGTTATATTTTATATCCTTTTATATTGTGAGTTCCTTGACTGAATTTTACAGAAATATTATTTTTTTCTGCTTTTGTGTTTCCTACCTTCATACCGTCTCTTTTGTTCTCTCCAAAGAGTCCCCTTTTAATATGTCTTGCAGGGCTGGTTTAGTGGTCACAAAGTCCTTTATTTTTTTTGTCTGGGAAACCCTTTATCTCTCCTTCTATTCTGAATGATAACCTTGCTGGATAGAGGATTCTTGGCTGCAGATTTTTCCCATTCAGCACTTTGAATATATCATGCCACTCTCTTCTGGCTTGCAATATTTCTGTTGAAAAATCTGCTAGCTTTATGGGTTGTCCCTTGTAAATTACTATATTCTTCTATCTTTCTGCTCAGAATTTCTTTTCTTTGCCACTATATTTTGTGAATTTAATTACTATATGTCTTGGTGTGGGTCTGCTTTTGTTGATTTTGATGGAATATCTCTGTGCATCCTGGATCTGGATGTCTGTTTTCTTGTCCAGGTTATGAAAGTTTTCAACTATTATTTCTTTAAATAAATGTTCTGCCCCCTTTTCTCTCTTCTTCTTCTTCTTCTTCTTCTTCTGGGACTCCTATAATATGAATGTTATTACATTTGATGAAGTCACTGAGTTCCCTAAAGTCTGTTCTCATTTTGCATAATTCTTTTTCTTCTCTTTAGGTCGGCCTGATTACTTTCCATTATTCTCTATTCTACATCACTAATTCATTCCTCTGCTCCTTCCATCAAGTGTGTTTCCCAATTCATTTAATGAGCCCCTTATCTCTACCCTATTTTTCTTTATCTCTGCATTAAGGGCTCACTCATGTCTTTCACTGGTGTTATGATTATTGCTTTAAATTCTCTATCAGACATGTTCCTTAAATGTATTTTGCTTAGATTTCTGGCCGTGGAGTTGTCCTGTTCTTTCATTTGGGATAAATTTATTTGCCTCCTCATTTTTTCTACCTGTGTGTGTCTGTTTTGCTGTGTTAAGAGAGTGAGCTATGTCTTCTGCTCTCAAAAGTAGTGTCTTTATGAGGAAGAGGTCCCGGAGTACCCTGCAGTGCAGTGTCCCCTGCTGACCAGAACCTGGCACTTCAGGAGAGTCTCCCATGTATGTTGTCTATGCCCAGCTGTTATGCCCGAGTTACCTTTTCTTTTAGTGCAGTTGTTCATACTGACTCTCTGCTAGTTTTGGGCTGTGTGTGGTGTCTGTGGTATTAGGGGGACACAGGCAGGCCAGGTCTAAGGGGGTGTGCCCACCAGGGAACTTGGGAGCAAGTGATGGTGTTAACACAATTTGCACACTCAGCCAATAGCCCGATGCCAGACCCTGTGAAGTGCTGTGGTGGCTGGGGGTGCAGGCTTGGGTGTGGCAAACAGCAGCTGGGCCTGGTGGCAGCTGTGTAACCACACACAGCACATGGTGAAAAGGCATCATTGTTTTATGACAAACTTCTAACCAGGTCTCACTTTGACTTCTTTGGAATGCAATGAATCTGTTTTTTATGATCGTTCATTTCCACATGGTAGTTTGATCAACAGGCAACCACTGATCAGCACAATTGTTGGACCTTTTGGAGGAAGAGAAGAAAAGCCACATTGGGCTGCTGGCTTACTAATAGGGAGAATTGGGTTGATGGGAGACTAAAGAAATAGGAAACTCATTGCTGCTTTGGTTTTGTACTTTTAATGTTCATGGCTTACAGCAGTTATAAGAAATAGTTTATTTTTTATGAACAAGAGGGAGTCGGGAATCACCACTAGGCAGTGATCTAATTATTAAATTCGACTGGAGAGGAGAATGAATCATAGGTCTCTGCTTCCATTTGTAAAGATTTATTCCTCCCAAAATGGCCGATTGCTCTAGAAATTGTTCAGGGTTAGCTATGTAACAAAGAATCAGGATTAGCTGACACAAGAATTCACTTGGTAGCTTTATTATCTATATGCTGTTATTCTACTTTCCTTCCTGATACTACTTTAAATAAAACTGTGTAGTTATGAGTTAAAACTTAAACACACCAGATTTTGTTTGGGACAAGTGATCAGACTGATGACAGTTATGTCGGATTTATGGCAACATTTAATAGGAAATTTCCAAGTTTCTGTATTTTAACTGCAGTGCTTTGAAACTGAGGGGGAAATAGAGAAAAAACTTCCCAGAATGCAATTTTCTCCTTAAATATAGTCAGGATTTAAATAATGGCAGTTTCTATGATTAGAAAAAAAAAAAAGAGCTAGTAATTGAAATGGATGACATGCTGGTATTGCCATCTTCAAAGTATCAATCAAATTATTTTATGTGCCATATTGTGGGTGGGATAACAAAATATAAACAAAGAAACTGATGATTTTTTTCTGAAACCACAGAGTATTCGTTCAGTCAATTCTTTATATATCACTCTGATATTTGAAATTTACTGCGATGTTCCTGAAGTCCTGTAACTAGATCATGAGGTGCCTTCTCAGTCATTAAATAATATAAATTGGGTTCAGTGTTGCCTTACAGTGAAATGCCATTTTGTTGAAACAGGGTAATCCATATAATGTATATATGGTAATTGTCACCTAAATAGAAGAGCAAATGAACTGAATCATCCAATTAACCATATAGACAAGTGAAGATATATTTGGGTCAAATAAAGGCACTCAGCATACTCTAGGAATCCCTTAGAGGGAGTTTGCTCACTGTGCTGTAAATGAGCACTTAATACTTTTAGAGGTGCCCCCTGAGATGATATCCCTGCTGTCTCAGCAAGGGGCTATATTTCTGTTGCTTAATTTAGATGACTAAAGCCTGTAAGGGGTAATTTGCCCCGAAGTAGCAGGATATCTTATTATTATCTATATTACAGTAAGATTTAAAAAAAAAACCAAATTAATACTTTAATTTTCATCATTATATTATTCTGATGTCTTAAGCATCTGTCAACCCCTGTACAATGAGGAAAAATGGTTTACTCTCTTAAAATATACCTAGGACTAAAATAAAGTTAAATAAAATCCTTTTGTATTGAACTGTTACACTAACTTCCCAAACCCTAAATGAACGAATGAATGAATAAATGTATGAATGAATAAATAAATAGCAAACGAAACATCGTATATAAGGTTGATTGCGTGTGGAAAATAATTTTTTAAAAATCTGGCAAAAAAAAAAAATCTTAGAGAGTTATCCCCTTCCATTTTCCCCAGAATTTAAAGACTGCCGAAGAGTGATCATTTTTATGATTGAGTTATTTTATTTTGTGACTCTTCTTACCAATCTAAAGTTCATCTCCTCTCAGATTCACAATGCTTTTTAAAAATAAGTATATTATTCTAGGATCAATTTAAGTACTATGAGATCCTTTATGTATCTGGCTATTATAGACTGAATGATTATGTCCCTTCAAAATTCATTTGTTAAAGCCCTAAACCCCAGTGTGATGGTATTAGGAGGTGGGTTCTTTGGGAGGTAATCAGGTTAAACTGAATTCATGAGAGATAGAGGGGTCCTTCTGATGGGATTAATTTCCATATAAGAGAAAAGAGTTTGCTTTTGTTTCCATACTCTTTGTCTTCCTCTCTCTCTTTCCCCACTGCTGCCACTGCCTGAGGAGATGACCATCCATAAGTCAAGAAAAGGGTCCTCAGCAGGAACTGGATCAGCTAGCACCTTGATTTTGGACTTCCCACCTTCCATGAGAAATCAATGTCTGTTGTTTTAGTCACCCAGTTTATGATACTTTGTTACAGCCTACTAACTTTATTTTCTCTTGATACAAAGTATAAGTCAATTAATTCATTTATTGATTAAGTGCATAATTTTTCTAGGAAGTCTGGTAATTATTGAGAATACAAAATAACTTAAACATAGTTCTTAACCTTTGAGAGCTTACAGATTAACAAGAGTGATGGGCAATGACAAATCCAATGTGAGAAGTTATATGATAGGAAAGTAGAAGATTCTATGAGAATATATAAGTGGGGCATATACCTTGAACTGCACTGTATAAATGAATCTATTGTCCCACCTAGCAAGGTCAAAACTCTCTTATATATGTGAGACTTTCTCCACCTCCACACCTTGTAATTGCCCATAAACAGTATTCTGGAATTTGAGATTTTTGTAACTATTTAACTTAACTGAAAAATTAAGACCATGTAAAAGTCACAAATAATTCAAAGTCAGTCCCAAAAAGTTAAATTTTGGATAGGAAAGGGTAGTATTTGATATCCAGAATTAAAGTTGTGGTGGTATTAAATGGTAGTATATCCAGATAATTTAGCAATACCTAAATCCTGCCTTTGGTTCAGCTCATCCCTGGAGGTTTACCAGAAAGCCATATGCATGTGTGAAAATGCTAAATTAGATCTGAATGGCCATTGTTATTATCCAGGTCATTGCAAACTGAAATGCAAGGCTCTCTCATAAGACTAAATTAAAACACATAACTTAGAAACGTACAAAAGACCATACATTTACCTCACTTCAGATCCTTAGTTTATAACCAGCCTTTCACTAAACTCGAAGTACCAAGAAGGCCAAAATTCCAGAAAGCCCATGAGAGAGAATATACTATGTATCTTAACTTTCTGTTGAAGCTACATATAAAACAAGGAAGAAAGATAAAGAGATTCATGACCATTTATGACAAAGTCACTGCTCATCAGTAATTGCAACCTAATCAGGTTATCATTTCACCCTTTTGATTTTGGGAGTTGGATGGGAAAGAGGTACACACAAAAGTGGACAGAAAAGTAGCCAGAAAGGTAACAGCCCTCTCCCTAATTCTCCCACTTTCCTTTCTTGGTTAAACCATTAATTGTGACGGGCAAACCCATTATGTGGTTGTTTCCCTCTGGAAAATAGAGATGAAATATAGATACCCTATTTGTGGTAGGCCTTTTGCTTATAATTTACCACAACTTCTATTGATCCTTCTTGAACTAGTACAATAGACATTCTAGTTGCTTGTCCTCAGAAGTTTCAGAGATTGGTCTGGACAGGACCTTAAATACCTCTAAGGCCTCCCTGTTCCTGGAGCTGAATGTTTAACTCCTATTCTTTAGGCCAGCGAATAAAAGGTAAAGTTAAACTACCTTACCTAATTCTTCATAAAGGGTTATACACTAGAATAGAAGAGGGCTGGGTTTTCAATATAATCAACCTCTAGCATGTTATTATAATTTCCCAAAGAGACATTAAAAACCCAAAAATGAAATCTGGAAGAAATCCTGTACATAAATGAATCTTCCACAGAAGTCAAATTCCAGTAATCTCCTCTTTTGTAATTTTTATTCTGGGACTCTCAGCCGGGTTTAGGCACCTCACCGATCTGCCTAAGTGGAAGTGGGCTGAAGCCTGGGTTATCTTCCAACAAAACTCCTGTCATGTCCCCTTAGAAATTTGAAATTTGGATTAGCCAACCCCTTATTACTGAGCATTTGCATTTTAAGTGTTTTGTTCCACAAAATGTTACACCTGATCAATTAGAAGGAATTTTTTCTTGTGAGGATTTCCTCAGAATAAATCTCTTGAAACTAAGTTTCTCTGTGTAAAGGTATTGTCTTAGCCTAGGTTTGTCTCACATAAAGAGAGTTAGAATGGGGGCTTATATGAAGATGTTTTTATGGAAAGTGAACTGAGGTGGTGGGATTGAGGGCCCATGGAGAATGAAACCTAGGACAAAGGAAAACCAATTCTTGGATGCCTGGTGCTTAGTTCCACAGAACCTTCTGAGAAGTCCATATCAGATGCATTTCTAAAGCTTCTGCTTGAAGATAAAGGGCAAAAGCACTTATCCATTGACTCTCATCTTCTTTTCATTAACAGGTGTCCCATGGGGTGTTAATTCTTCCACACTTCTTGGTAGCACATATCCAAGTGCTGAGGGTTCTCCCATAGGAGACTCATGCTATAGCATCAGACAAATCCTAGGGCCATAAATGAGAGAAATGTGGGACCCCCTTAAGGCATTTGGTTTGAAGTAGGATGAAGCCTGCACAAAACTGTTTGCCATAGGTGTGGCTAGATTCAGAAGTGATGTTGAGATTTAAGTGAGGTGATACACAAGCAGTGCCTGATACTATTATGCCCTTTATTAATGTCAATTAGTCTTGAAGTTGATGGCCAGTTCCAATCTCTAAAAAGCTTTTAAAACAGGAAGGGTAGTGGAAGAAGCTACAAATCTTCCTTGTTGTCATGGATTCTAAGGATGTAATTAATATTCACCCTAGTCCTTTGCTACACATTCTAAATTTCTCTCACCCGTGACCAACCCTTCAGCAACTCTAATTTTTTTGTCTGGAGGTGGTAGTGATGAAGACATTCATCCCTGAGGCACCTGAGACATTAGTCTCCTCATCCTTGTTGGCTCATGTTTATTATAATTACATATTTGTTAGTGTTTTCCTTTTTATTAATCACTAGATAAAGAGAGAGATAAAATCTATTTCACCCTACATTACTATTCAAAGTGAATAGGGGGCATTTCTCAAACTCTGATCAATAACACATTTTGCTAGTGAAAACAAAATTGCCAATGTTATAGATAAAAAATGGGATCTTGTTACTTTCATTTTGTTATTTGATTTCTAGGGAATTAAATATGTTTTCACACAATTCTTATCCTTTTGCATTTCTTCATTTTTGAAGATCCTGTTTCTCTTCTCTTCTCTTATTATTCTGATGTGCAGTTATATACGTTGTATTGATTTTTAAGTGCTCAAAAGTATTTTGTAAATAATATGATAATCCTTAAAATGTGGATGACCCTCAGTAAAAGTATTTGGGACAATAGCAATTTTCTAGTGCCTTATAAATCATATTGGGTAGATTGTTACTCATTTATCTGCACCTGTTGTAAAATAGACTGTTATAATGAAGAACTCTTAACTATTAAACTTTAGTTTGAAACCTAGGATTACAGGGAGGAGAGCATTCTTCCTATAAAAACTAAAAGGGGAGCATTTTTTGAAGTTTTTATTTAAATTCCAGTTAGTGAACATCAGAGTAATATTAGTTTCAGGTGTACAATATAGTGATTCAACATTTCCATACAACTGGCACTCTTCATAACAAGGAGAGCACTTAAAAAATATATTGATATTTCTCCACCAAAGTGTCATTAATTACTTGAAAATATTTTCTGGTCATGCTTAGATAAAAGAATCAAAGTATGTGAGTGAGATATGCTCATGCATATTACTCTAATTTTCCCCACTGGTTATCACCAAGGTAGGGTACCAATTCAGTTTACAGGTTTATCAGTCACTTTGCAGCACTGTTTACATTATGAGGGCTTCCTTAAAACCTATGTCATAGAACAAATTTAATTTTCTGCTCAAGAGCACTGTTTAATTTACATTCGGTGTGTTCTGTTTAGGATTTAGACTTTTTTCAGAGAACAGTTTCAACAGAACACTTCCTGAGGCAGGTTATAAATCTAAGTTATGGAATATCACTGAAGACATTTAGACAAGTGCCTTTTCACTAATGAAGCCCAGTATGTAAATCAGCTTTTGAGTAGAAATAATAAAAGGCCAACTTTGGTTCAACACCAAGAAGAATAGTTTAATAATTTTTAAGCTATTTACTTTAAAATGGAAAATGCTATCTCAAAAGTTAATGAGTTCTCAATCACTATCAGTGTTAATGTCCAGAAACTTCATTGTTTTAGAGGGAGATCATACTGGAAAGGAGAGGTTGACCTAACCCAGTGTCTGTACAAGAACAGACTAGGCTCTACCACATTAACAAACCACCCTAAAAGTAGGCTTAGGACAATAAAGTTTCTTACATGCTAAGAGTCCGAGGAAAGCTGGGGGTAGTGTACAGTTGGCTCTGCTCATCACTGTGAAACAGGACTCAGGTTGATGGAGGTTTCATGTTGGCACTAGCTTCTATTATCACCAGAGCCCTGGAAAGGAAAGGTAGCGAATCACACAATATCTCTTGAAGTTTCCCCTCTAAATGACACTCCATTTTATTGGCCAAATGAAAACACATTACCTAACTTCAACAGAGGCTGGGGTGCCATATTGCCATGTCACTATAGAGAAAACCAGATTTGTGAACAGCCCGAGGAGCAACCACGGTGCCCAACTATTTTTTGTTTTTGGAACTATTTTGCTTCCAAATATCAGAAAGTTAATAGGTGGATAAAGAAATAGAAACCACTTTAGTAGAGCAGAGGCTCAACTTACCTGCATTCTGTGTCTCTATGAAAGAATTTCATGGAAGCAAATGACTGAATACAAGAAAAAAATTAATGAAGGTTGTCTATATATACCGTATGCCATATACCATATCTGGGTGAATATTGCGTCTTTCAAGCATGGACAGAGAGAAAAGAACCATATATGGAAACTGAAAAATAAATCCTGCAAAACAAGTTAAAGAGAAGACTCAGGGGTAAACGACTACTGAACTTAATTATAATATTTCAAAGAATACTTTTTTCCTTATATAGAATAAGAAATGATGAATTCTATTTAATAGGAGTGGAAATAGAAAAGACTGGTATATAATGACATGAAAAACAACAAATGAGTCAAAGTAGCAGACAGAAATGGAGCCCTGGTTAGGTCAAATAGAATCATTCGAAATATTTCTATAATCTGTATACTTATTTCTATATTTGTTATCACCATCAAGTTCAAGCCACCATAATCTTTAGTTTGGACTATTTCAGTGCTCTCCTAATTTGTTTTCCTGCTTTATCTTTTATTGCCCAACCAAACTTATTTCCAAGTAGCAAATATACTGATATTTTTTAAATGCAAACATTATTTTGTTACTCCATTCTTTTTTCTTCTTTTTATTTATTTATTTTTTGACTGAGGTATAATTGGCATATAACGTTATATTAGTTTCAGGTGTACACTATAGTAATTCAACACTTCCAAACAATACTAATTCCTTATCACAACAAGGAGGACATTGTACAACATGATTTGATATTTGTATACATTGTGAAGTGATTACCATGTAAGTCTAGTTAACATTCTTCACCACACGTAGTTACAAAAAGCTCTTTTCTTGTAATGAGAACTTATTAAAGATCTGCTTTCTTAGCAACTTTCAAATATTCAATATGGGATTATTAACTGTAGTCACATGCTATACATTACATCCCCATGACTATTTATTTTATAATTGGAAGTTTGTACCTTTAATTTCCTTTCTTAACACACCTCTCTTCTCTTTCCCCCCTTCCCATATGTTCATCTGTTTTGTTTCGTAAATACCACGAGTGAAAAAATATGGTATTTGTCTTTCTCTGATTAAATTACTTCACTTAGGACAATACACTCTAGTTCAATCCACATCATTGCAAATGGCAAGATTTCATTCTTTTTGATGACTGAGTAATATTCCATTATAGATGTATACCACATTTTCTTTAGCCATTCATCTGTCAATGGGCATTTGGACTCTTTTCATAGTTTAGCTATTGTTGATAATGTTTCTAAAAACATTGGGGTGCATGTATCCTTTGGGTAAATACCTAATAGTGCAATTGCTAGATCATAGGGTAGTTCTATTTTTAGTTTTTTGAGGAACGTCCATACTGTTGTCCAGCATGGTTGCACCAATTTCCCTCTGCTAGTTCTTTAATTGGATTGTTTAAGGGTTTTTTTGTTTTGTTTTGTTTCGGGGTTGAGTTGTATAAGTTCCTTATGTATTTTTTATATAAACCTCTTATTAGATCTATGATTTACAAATATTTTCTCCCATTTAGTAGGTTGTCTTTTCATTTGGTTGATGATTTCTTTTGCTGTGTGAAAGCTTTTTACTTTGGTGTGGTCCCTATGTTTATTTTGCTTTTGTTTTCCTTGCCTGAGGAGACCTATCTAGAAAAATGTTGATGAGGCTGATGTTCAAAGAAATTACTGCCTATATTTTCTTTTAGGAGTTTTATGGTTTCAGGTTTCATATTTGGTTCTTTAATCTATTTTGAGTTTATTTTTGTATATTGTGTAAGAAAGTTTCATCCTTTTGCATGTAGCTGTCCAGGTTTCCCAGCACCATTTGTTGAAGAGACTCTCATTTCTCCATTGTATATTCCTGCCATCTTTGTTGTAGTCTAATTGATCATATAAGCATGGGCTTATTTCTGGGCTCTCTATCTGTTCCATTGATCTATATGTCTATTTTTGTGTCAATATCATACTGTCTTTATCTACAGCTTTGTGGTGTCTCTTGATATCTGGGATTGTGATACCTCCAACTTTGTTCTTCTTTCTCAAGACTTCTTTGGCTCTTTGGGATTTTTGTTTGTTTGTTTTGTTTTTGTTTTTGTATTTTCCTTCAGATTTTAAGATTATTTGTTTGAATTCTGTGAAAAGCTCTGTTGATATTTTGATAGGGGTTGCATTGAACCTGTAGGTTGCTTTGGGTAGTATGGACAATTTTAACAATATCAATTCTTTAATCCACAAGCATGAAATATCTTTCCATTTGTGTTGTATTCAATTTATTTCATTAATTTGTATACTACAGGTAGTTTTCTTTGCATTTATTCTTCTTAGGGTAGCACATTCTGAATCTGTAGCTTGATATTACCTCTTAGTTTTGGAAATTCTTAGGCATTGTCTGCAAGTATTGTTTTTGCCCAAATTTCTATTCTTCTCCCTTTGTGATGCCAGTTATATGGATTTCAAAATTCTTCCCCATGTCCCATAGGTTTCTTGTATTTTTTTCTGTTACTTTGTCTCATAATCTAGTTTTTCTTTAATCTTCACATATACTTCATTTTTTTCTTCTTTCTTCATCTCTAATATTCTATTAAACCCATCCATTAATTCTAGTTTTAATTATTATATTTTTTATTTTGGAATTCCTATTTTATTTTTTTGTTTCAATTCTTAGTTCTCTGATAAATTCTTCACCTTGTCATTGAACCTCTTAAGTTATTGATCATTGTTTTCTTTGAAGGTTCATGTCTAAAAACTACACTATACAGACTTTACATGAGTTTGCTTAATAGTCTATTCTTCTTGGTTTTTAGTCAGATTGTTTATATGTATTATTTTTAGTTGAGTGAGGATTATTGTGTATGAAAAATAACGAGATTATTTGAGGCTCTAAATATTGTAACCCAAGGACAATTTAATTTTGCTTCTGGCAAGCAATTGAGCTAAGGGTAGATTATTTTATTCCATTCAGGAATTTGATTAAAATTTGCCGTTAATTTTTGTGAGGGCTGGTTTATTTCATGTAACTCAGGGTCCCAGCCTAAAGCCACATGGGTTTACCAGGGTTCCTCCTCCTTGTCATGTATCGAACTCCAGTTTTTTCCCTCTTTATCTGGGATACTGCAAATAGCTCTCTTATTTTTTCAGTTTCTTAATTACTGTGTGTAAACAGACAAATGCTTTGAGAACAAAAGTGGTGCCAAATCAGTCTCTCCTCTGTTTTTACTATTCAAATAGGTTTTATCATTAAAATTTATTTTTGCCATAATTGTATCTTACCAAAATTCACATGTTGAACTCCTAACCCCCATGGAATGATATTAGAAGATGGAGCCCTTGGGATGGGAATAGGACATGAGCAAGAAACCATCATGAATGGGATTAGTGACCTTATAAAAGAGACCTCAGAGTGCTTCCTCACACTGTGAGCACACAAGGAGATAGTCATCTATGAACCAGGAAGTGGGTGTTCACCAAGCACCCAATCTACTGGTGATGTGATTTTGGACTCTTTAGCCTCCAGGACTATGAAAAATAAATTTCTGTTGTTCACAAGTTACCTAGTCTATGGTATTCTGTAAGTACAGCCCGAATGGACTAAGATGATCTTGGTACTAATTATAAGTATTTGCATAACACATTTAAGAAAAAACAATTTATTTTAATATTTATAAGTATGCAGTCACTTCCACATATGAAATTCCTCTAAAATTAATTGCCATAGTTATCTATTGTAGATTAATTCAACTGCAGATATCTTCAGAAATCTTTGCTATAGACAGAAACATTAATTTGCTTCTAGCTATTGTACTATGAATAATGGAACTTTTTCATAAATTATGACCACTAAGAGCAATACTTTTTTTTTTTTCTTGTTCATTACACTGCTGTGAGAACCAGTTGAAATTGCTTTCACAGTTTGTGCCCTCTTAAATAAAGATATCTTGCTGGGCTATCACAATTTAAATACCTGGTGGTTATTTATTTATTGGTTGATTTACTGGTATATTTACTCATTCAACATTTGTTGATTGTCAACTTTCTGTAGGCACATTGCTAGGATGCTGTTTATATAGTTGAGAGTGAGACAGGGAGACAAAGAACTGAAATGCAATAGTTAATGCCATAATTGAGAAATGTTCATAGTATAAAAGGAGCAACAGAAAAGAAACTAAGTCTGACTAGGGAAGTCAAGGGAAGATTCCCAGAGCATAGTTTACTTTTGAACTAGGCTTTGAAAAATCTTTAGGAATTTTCAAGTCTCATGCACCCTATAGGATAGCACAAAATGATTGCTAAATTGTACCTTGAGAAAGACCTTGAAAAGATTATTAGATGCTTAGGATGTGAAAAGGGTCCAGAGCTGGAGGAAGAATAGTAACACAAAGGATTCTGATCAGTTTAGCATGACTGGAACTTGAGGGTGGGATAGTGATGGTGGTTGTAAAGCAGGAAAATGGTGAGAAATGAGGCTGGTGAGAAAGGCATGAGTAGGATGACTCTTAATAAGCCATGGTCACAAGTTTGGCCTTCATCTTGTAGAAAAAAGGATAGTCGTTAAAACACTTGAAACAGGGGTACAACATGATCATATGTACGTTACACAAAGATCATTCTGCATCATAGAGAATGGTTAGAGAGGGACAAGACTTAAAGGCATGGAAGCCAGTGAGGAGACAGTTGCAGTGATCTAAGAGCAAGTTTTGAGATAGGAAAAGGGGAGATGATAAGGCAACTGCTATCTTTCTTCCAATATTACCTCTGGCTCTGTGCATCTTTCTTTTTCTTTTCCCATTCGTAACCAGAACCTTTGAGTCTACCTTCTTTCCAGTGAAAAGAGTATTTAACTGCAAGTATATGTCTGTTTTACTCTCTCAAAGTAATACCTATGATGACACTTTTCATATATCTGATTTCACTTAAAAAACAGGTTCTTTTTAAATTTTGGTAAATTTTTAGTATTGTAGATATTTCACTTCAAATATGTTAAATCACAGTTGAATAGGACAGATTATACAAAGAGTTTTACAAAGTGGATGCCTCAAAATCCATTTGAACTATGATGAGGCTTAATTTTGTTAACATATTTTAAATCCTGCAATGTGAACACAGAGCTTTTCTCTCTTGTCTATGCATTTATGTCACATAAAAGACATTTCAAATTCATCTTAAAATATGAACTAGAGAAATGATTTAATGACAAAAATCAAACTATACTCAGAAGGGAAACAATAAATGACCCAAAGGGAAGAAAAAGCTTTCATTTTTAAAAAATGTCACTTATCAACTCGCTAATTATATTAATAACTCCTACTTCTAAAGAACTTTATAATTTAAAATGGTTTCACATTAACTTTCTAATTTTAATGAAAAGAAAAACACTTGCAAAATTTAGTCAATAACAGGACTGTACAAATCTTAATGTGGAGTTAATACTCATTATTTTCAGGGTTCTTCATTTAATTATAAAGGAGATACTTGCTGAGTACCTACCATGTGTCCATGATTATTCTAAATGCACTGGAAAATAGTAAGGAATTTCTATAAAGCCTCTCCCTTGATTATGTTACAATTTTATTTACCAACTGGGGAAGGACAAATGGTTGAATAAACATATAATTTAGTGCTAGCAAGAAAAATAGTTTGAATATCTAGAGACATAATTTTTATTAAGTTTGGGATTTTGAGTCTAGACATATTCTGGATTTATGATATAGATTTTCATTCCTAAGCAATGCCAAGGGAAAAAAATCCCTCCCCAATTTTAAGAGAACTGCTTTAATTTTAATGTATAATATTGCCAAGGGAGAGTTTTAGTACATTACATTGTATATGACCATGTATTTTATTTCTAAAATAATGCCATACTGTTATGCTTAGCGGAAATATTAACTTTAGTATTTCAGACAGATCTGATTGTGTTCAGGAACCGATTAATCGGGCATGGTTTTCTTATGGCCTTTTATTGCATTAATTCTGGCCATCTTCCTGTTTCTTATTTCCTAGTTCTTCTACCAAATGGTTAGAAAAATGAGAAAAGTTTTAAGAAATTAGTTATATTGCATGACTTTCAATACTTTTTTTCATATATTTTTACTTTAAACAATGCATATTCCACTGACGGGTGAAAGGATTTTTGTGCATCTGGGACCTTGTCAACTACCACCTGTGAGAACCTGCATTAATCTTTAAATCCTTTCCCTGTTTCCTGAAAAACAATGACAAAGTTAATCAGCCCCAAAGTTAATTAGAATTTAGTTCCCCTAAAATGGCTCATCATCTTCAGCAATTTTCTGTACCTTTGGAAGATCCAGTTTAGAAAGAATGGTTTCAGTGATGCTTATCGAAGTAATTGAAAAATGGAGGGGGGAGGGATTTTAGATGAAATCATTTTCTGAACTCCAACTTTGGAGTATGTTATGAATTAAACTCTGTAACACAAAAAGATATGCTGAAGTCTTAAGCTCCAGTACCTGTAAATGGAATCTTATTTGGAAATAAGGTCTTTGCAGATATAATCAAGTAAAGATTGAGTCATTAGGAATCAGGGTGGGTTCTAATTCAATATTATTGGTGTCTTTATAAGAAAAAACGACATGGAGACTATACAGGGAGAATGTCATATGAGAACAGAGGCATGGGAGGCGGGCACCTGGGTGGCTCAGTCGGTTAAGCATCTGACTCTTGGTTTGGACTCAGGTCACGATCTCATGGTCGTGAGTTCATGAGTTCAAGCCCTGAATTGGGTTCTGTGCTGACAGTGTAGAGCCTGCTTGGGATTCTCTTTCTCCCTCACTTTCTGCCCCTCTTCCACTTGCATGCACACACACACACACACCATCTCTCTCAAATAAGTAAACATGAAAAAGATGAACACAGAGGCATAAATAGGAATAATACGGTCAGCTGGAGGACCAGGAATGCTAAGAATTGTTGATCACTAGCAGAAGTCAAGGAAGAATTTTACTCGGAGTCACAGAGGGAGCATGGCCCTGTTGACTCCTTGATTTTAGACTTACAAGCCTCTAGAACACTAAGGATAAATTTCTGTTGTTATATGCCATCTAGTTTATGTGCTTTATTATAGTAGTCATAGCAACTATTATAAAATGTAAACATATTTTTTTTTCTTTAAGGGAATAAACATGTAGGCATGTGACTATAAGATACAGGGTTGAGGGGGTGCCTGGGTCGCTCAGTTGGTTAAGGGTCCAACTTCAGGTCATGATCTCACTGTCCATGGGTTTGAGCCCCACTTTGGGTTCTGTGCTGGCAGGTCAGAGCCTGGAGTCTGCTTCAGATTCTGTGTCTCTCTTTCTCTCTGCCCCTCTCCAGGTCACACTCTCAATCTCACTCACTCTCTCTCTCAATAATAATAAGCACTAAAAAATTAAAAAAAAAAAAAGATACAGGGTTGAATGCCACCAAGAGGCCACATGTCATTGACCCTGTGCTTCAAAAATATAGTCTGGTTCAAGTAAAGGAGTGATTGCTGTTTTCTAATTAACTGCAAGGAAGTGCATAACCCTCATTTTTTTCTAACTCACTTTTCCTTTAAACTTGTCATTTTTACGATAATTGTAGATTCACATGCAATTGAAATATTTGGATACTACTATATTTGTTTGGATTTCAAAAAGAAAGAGACCAAAGGGTTAAGTAAAACATAAGTCTGATCACAAAATGTGACACTAAAATAGAAGATAATGATTAGAGAGGGAAAAATCTTTTCAAAAATTGACATACGACTATGATTATGAATAATCATATGAAGAAAGAAAAGAGAAAATGTAAGCAATCAGTGAAACTACAAATGAAGCTTTTTTGAAGCTAGATTTATAAAGTTTTCTGATTGTATCAAGAGAGATTATGAGAAGAGTGTTTAGGCAGGTAATGACCAAAATTAACTGGTTTGAGGTCGATTGTAATATTGATGAGTGAGAACAAAAAAGAGAAAGTCCTACTGTTAAAGCTTTGTTGTGCTCTTTTAAAATTTGCCATCATTGCAGAGCATTTTAAAATGTTATTGAAAGAATTGGAAAGAGGGGCGCCTGGGTGGCTCAGTTGGTTAAGCGTCTGACTTGGGCTCAGGTCAGGATCTCACGAATCCTGGGTTCTAGCCCCACATCCGGCTATGCACTGGTGGTGCAAAGCCGGCTTGGGATTCTTTCTCTCTACCTCTTTCTCTCTGCCCCTCCCCCTACTTGCACTCTCTGTCCCTCTCAAAATAAATAAGTAAACTTAAAAAAAATTCTTTTAAAAAAAAAGAATTGGAAAGCAATGAGTGTATAAGGTGAGAAAGTTTCTATTTTCCCTGAACAAATTTGTCAGTGGAATTACCAAATTTCATTGTTTGTATATCAGGAATTACGGGAAAATATATAGATGTTGACAGGTGTTAAGAGTGGAATTGAAGAACGCCTGGGTGGCTCAGTCAGTTGAGCGTCCAACTTTGGCTCAGGTCATGATCTCACGGTTTGTGGGTTCCAGCCCCGCGTCGGGCTCTGTGCTGACAGCCAGCTCAGAGCCTGGAGCCTGTTTCAGAGTCTGTGTCTCCTTCTCTCTCTGACCCTTCTCTGCTCATGCTGTCTCTATCTCTCTCTCAAAAATTAAAAAAAAAAACATTAAAAAATTTTTAATAAGAGTGGAATTGATGAGTGGCACCTGGGTAGCTCAGTTGATTAAGTGACTCTTGATTTAGGTTCAGGTCTCTCACGGTTGGTGAGTTCGAGCCCCTCATCGGATTCTGTGCAGACAGCTCAGAGCCTGCAGCCTGCTTGATATTCTCTGTTTCCCTCTCTCTCTGCCCCTCCCCTTTCTCATGTGCACTTGTGCTCACTTTCTCTCTCTCTCTTTCTCTCAAAAATAAATAAACTTAAAAAAGAGTATAGTTGAGGGGCACCTGGGTGGCTTAGTAGGTTAAGCAGCCGACTTTCGCTTAGGTCATGATCTCGTGGTTCGTGGGTTCGAGCCCCGCGTCGGGCTCTGTGCTGACTGCCAGCTCAGAGCCTGGAGCCTATTTCAGATTCTGTATCTCCCTCTCTCTCTGACCCTCCCCTGCTCACGCTGTCTCTCNAGCCGACTTTCGCTTAGGTCATGATCTCGCGGTTCGTGGGTTCGAGCCCCGCGTCGGGCTCTGTGCTGACTGCCAGCTCAGAGCCTGGAGCCTATTTCAGATTCTGTATCTCCCTCTCTCTCTGACCCTCCCCTGCTCACGCTGTCTCTCTCTCTCTCTCCTAGAAATAAATTAATTAATTAAAAAAAAAAAGAGTATAGTTGATGAAAGCAGTGATAGCCTAGAAAACAGAAGGGAAGCATAATAGCTTTTAAAAATCTTGGAATTTGGGGTTTTAGAAAGGCGGTGGGGTAAGAAAGCTCTATTATTTTCCTACAGAAACAAAATTTCTAAAAGACCCTAAATATTGGTTAAAATAACTTTACGGGAGCTCTTAAAAAATGATTATCAGATTTATATGATTTTGTATGGTACTAGATAAATGATTTGCAAATGTTTTCTTCTATAAGTTGCCTTTTCATTTTCATGATAGTGTCATTTGATATACAAAAGTTTTGAATTTTAATGAAGCTCGATTTATCTTTTTTTTTTTTTTTGGTTACACATGCTTTAGATGTCATATCTAATAAATTATTGCCCAATCCAAGATCACAAAGACTTCTACCTCTTTTTCTTCTAAGAAGCTTATAGATTTAGGTTTTACATTTAGGTCTTTAAACAAATTTAAGGTAATTTTGTACATGGTGTGAAGTAGGAGTCTAACATCCTTTGTTTGTATGCAGATAGCCATTTGTCCCAGCATCTTTGTTACAGAGACTATTCTTTACCCAATGGATGGTCTTAATACCATTACCAAAACTCAGTTTGCTGTAAATGTTCCTTTCTCTTTTCCAGTGTTCCATATGTCTATCATTTTGCCAGTAAAACAATCTTAATTACTGTAACTTTGTAGTAAGTTTTAATATCAGGAAGTGTGAGACTTTCAATTTCGTTCTACCTTTTCAAGATTGTTTTTGCTATTCGCAGGGTCCTGCATTTTCATATGACTTTTTTAGAATCAGCATTTCAACTTTTGCAAAGGACACCTGTGATTTTGATAAGAATAGCATTCAATCTACTTATTTAAAAAAATTTTTTTTAATGTTTTATTTATTTCCAGGAGAGAGAGAGACAGCGTGAGCAGGGGAGGGTCAGAGAGAGAGGGAGATACAGACTCTGAAACAGGCTCCAGGCTCTGAGCTGGCAGTCAGCACAGAGCCCGACGCGGGGCTCGAACCCACGAACCTCGAGATCATGACCTAAGGGAAAGTCGGCCGCTTAACCTACTAAGCCACCCAGGTGCCCCAATCTACTTACCATTTTTGAGGATCCTTGCCATTTTAACATTATCAAGTGTTCCAATCTATAGATACAGGATGTCTTGCCATTTATTTAGGTCTTTAAAAATTTTCTTCCATTGATACGTTCTAGATTTCATTGTACAACTTTTGCATTTTTTGGTTCCATTTTATTCTAAGCATTTTACTCTTTTTCTTATTATTGTAAATTGGTTTTTAAGTTAATTTTCTGATAGGTAATTCTATTGTATAGAAATACAATCGATTTGGATACACTGATCTTAAATTCTGCAGTCTTACTGAAGTCATTTGTAAGCTCTACTGCATTTTTGCGAATTTTGGGGCATTTTCTGTCTACCACCAAATCATGTCATGTATAACAGATACACTTTTACTTCTTCCTTTCCAGTCTCGATGGGTTTTTTTGTTTGTTTATTTTCTCACCTAACTGCTTGGATGGAACCTCAAGTACAATGTAGACTGAGATGGCATGAGCAGACATCCTTGTCTGGTTTCTAATCATAAGGTTATGTATTATATTTCCGCCAAAACATGTTACATATGCATTTTTTATAGATGCCCTTTTCAGTTGGAAGCAGTACATTTCTGTTTCTATTTTATTCGTTTTATCATGACAGCGTGTTAGAATTTTCAAATTCTTTTTTTTCTGCATCTATTGATTTCATCGTATTTTTTCCTTTTTCTACTAATACAGTATATTATGATTTTCATATACATTATAAGTGGTGGTATTGAAATGTCCAACTATTATGGTGAATTGTCTATCATATCTTCTCGATGAGCTAACCCTTTTGTCATTATTAAATGTTTTTTATTGTCTCTGTATTAATTTTTTTCCTAAAGTCTATTTTGTTTGATGTTAGCATAGGCATTTCTCCAGGTCTCTTTCGGTTTCTGTCTCCATGGTAAATAATTTTCTCTTCCTTTACTTTCATTTATGTCTTTGAGTCTAAAGTATGTTTTTTATAGAAGGTATATAGAAGGCATTTTTTTTTTACTTTGCTCTTCCAAACTTTGCCTTTGTTTAAAATGTTCAATTTATTTACAATTAATGTAATTACTCATAAATAACATTTGTATCTTTCATTCTTTGTTCTCTGTCTTACATCTTTTTTTTTTCTTTTCTTCCATTACCATCTCCTGTTCTGTTAAATAATACTTTCTAACACATTATTTTAATTTCCTTTCTGCTTTTAGTATATTTTTAAAATTTCAGATGCCTGGGAGGCCCAGACGGTTAAGTGACTGACATTGGCTCAGGTCATGATCTCAGGTTCATAGATTCAGGCCCCCCACCGGGCTCTGTGCTGACAGCTCAGAGCCTCCAGTCTGCTTCAGATTCTGGATTTCCCTCTCTCTCTGCCCCTCCCCTGCTCATTCTCTATCTCTCTCTGTCTCTCAAAAATGAATAAACGTTAAAAAAATTTTTTTAATTAAAATTTATTTTTGTAATCATTCTGAGCATTACAGTAAACATTTTTAACTAATAACAATCCATGTCCAATTAGTACCAATTTAAATTCGGTAATATACAAAAACGTTTCCTCTATATATCTTCATTCATATTTCCCTTTGTGCTGTTACTCTCACAGAAATTAATTCTTTATACACCCTATGTCCATCAACATATATTTGTAAGTATTGCTTTATTGAGGTATCTTTAAAAAAATTTTTTTTAATGTTTGTTTTTGAAAGGGGGGGTTAGGGAAAAAGGGAGACACAGAATCTGAAGCAGGCTACAGGCTTCAAGCTATCAGCACAGAGCCCAATGTGGGGCTCAAACCCATGAACCTCAAGATCATTGACCTGAGCCAAAGGCAGATGCTCAACCCAGGTGCCCCAATTTGTCTTTTTATGTATCTGACAAAATAAGAAAAGTGATATAAGCAAAAATGTATTTATATTGTCTCTTAGATAGTAGTTACCTTTACCAATGCTCCTTATTTATTCATGTGGATTCAAGTTACCGTCTCCTATCCTTTCATTTCATCCTAATTTGAATTACTGTCTGAGTTCATTTGCTTTCAGCCTCAAGAACTCCTTTTAGTATTTCTTTTACAGTTAGTCTGTTAATGATTTTATTTTTCTGGCATAGTTTTAAGTTCTCCTTCACTAATTTTTTTTTTATTCATAGTTTAAAATCTCTTTCTCTTGGCATCTGAAGTATATCACCCCACTGCCCCTGTTCCATGGTTTCTGGTCCCCAAAAAAGCAGTTAATTTTACTGAGGATCCCTTGTAAATAATGAATCTCTTCTGCTTCTTTAAAGATTTCCCTCTTTATCCCTGGCATTTGACCAGTTTACTATGATGTATCTGTAGATCACTTTGAGTTTATCCTACTTGTTTGTTGGGTTTATTGGATGAGTTTACTAACAGCTTTCATCAAATTCAGGAAGATTTTGGCCATTATTTATTCAGATAGTCTTTCTGATCATTTTTCTCTTTTTTTTTTCTTTCTGAGAGCCCCATTATGTACTTTTTGTCCTTATTCGTGTCCCACAGATCTCTGAGCTTCCATTCATTTTTCTGCATTTCTTCTTTCTATTTCTTTGATTGGATATTTTCAATTGACCTTTCTTCAAGCTTGCTTTTTTCCTTTTTGTGCTTGCTCAAATCTTTTGTTGAACCTCTCTGGTGAATTTTTCACAATGGAAGAAAATGGATTTTTTAAAAGCTTCTTTTTATTGATATTTTTACTTTGATGAGACATCATTCTCATATTTACTATTAGTTTTTAAAACCTGGTTTCCTTTAGTTCTTTGGACATACTTAAAATAGCTGTTTTCAAGTCTTTGTACAACATCTGCATATTCCCAAGGAGAGTTTCTATTAATTGCTTTCTTTCCTGTGTATGGGCCATACTTTCTTGTTTCTTTGCTCATCTCATAATTTTTTGCTGAAAATTAAATTTTTCAAGTGATAATAGAAACTTTGGTGTTCAGTTTATCCTTCCTATCCAGGGTCTGTTGCTATTGATGTTTGTCATTTATTTGTTGTTCAGTTACTTTTCTCAGCTAATTCCATGAAGTCTTTGTTGTTTCTAGCTACTGAAGTTTCTGCTCAATTAATTTAATCTTTTCCACAGAGCTCTCTGTGCTTGGTCAGGCCCCCATTTAACACTCAGCCAGGTAATTCAAAAGTCCAATTTGTTGTATTCCTCTAAAATTCATATTTTACCTCCTGCTTGTGCACAGTCTCAAGGTTAACCAGAGGTGAGAGCTGAGGGCCTTCTCCTATCTTTCTTGGACATTCACACAGGTATACACAAGAGCTCTACATTCCCAGGCCAGGAATGTCTCCAAACTTTTCAAATCTTCCTTGGACATCTTAATTTCTAAATTAAAAAAAAATGTTTGTGGATAGGCTGTCTCAGGCAACTACAAGTTAATCAATTTACTCTAATATTTTTCTTTCTTGTCCTTTTTTTTTTTTTTTTTTATATATGCCCCCTGGGAAAGGTCTTTTCATCTTTTCATGCTGAGCAAGTTCCATGTCTGATCAAATAAAAACAGCTTTGCAAGGGCAGTCTTTCAGGGAACTACCAGACAGGTGGAATAATGACATTTCTCTGGGAATGAAGCTGTGAAGGGGCTCCAGTCCCATTTTGCTGATTCTAGTGGTTGTGTGGCTGTTCCTTTTCGCCAAGACTCAGGGCTGTTGGCTTTCAGAGTTAATGTGGAACTGGAGGGGTGAAAAGATTGTAATAAGGCAAGCGAAAATACAAGAAAGTTACTCTTTTTTTTCCTACCAAGACTCAGCTTTTTGTTTCTTTTTCATTCTTGAATAAACATTCTTCAGATTGCTGTGAGATTTCAGTGAATTTGCATAAATCTGAGAAAGTGGAGTCTGTGTATTTTTGCCTTTTTTTTTTTTTTCGTTGCTTTTATGACAAAGAGGATTTTCAGAGGTTCTTCCTTTGCCATTTTTAGTGAACTTTCTCTGCCTGGTTTTGTGTGTATTTTTTTTATATTGGAGCACAGCCATACTTATTTATTTACATATTGTCTGTGTATTATTTCACAGTATAATGGCAGAGGTAAGGAGTCACGAGAGAGACTGTGTGAGAGAGACTTTGCCTACAAAGCCGAAGATATTTACCGTCTGGCCCCTTACCGAACAAGTTTGTTTTTAAGAAACTTTTATATTATGTTGGAGGTTAAACTAATTTAGTTGTTTCTAACCTGTATTCCCATCAGAATCAAAATTGTATGCTGGCTTAAAATTCAGACAAAAGCCTCCACACCCAAACATCTGATTCAGTGGATGTGGGGTACAACCAGCAAGTCTGTATTTTTAAAAATAATAAGGAATTCTGATGAAGACAGTCCTCTTACTGGGAACACAACTTAACTGATTTTTAGTGTCCTTTCTAAATGTATGATTCTATTTGTTAGAGTTCATATTCCAAGGCCTAGTGACAGTAAATGGAGAAAATAGTAAATGTTCATTTTGAGCATCTTGTTTTTACTCCTATCGTCAACAGTAGTTCCATTTTCTTTAAACTGATTCATCTCTAGTTTATTATAGTTATTAGCCCATAGAAGAAGAATTAATAGACCTGAAAGCATTCATTTTTATAAGTATGTGTAAATTGCCCTTTACTAATATTTGCTTTCAAGGGCTCAGACTTACTCAATTTTTTTACTTGATTGACAAATCTCAAGAAGGCTCAGGGCCCTAATTAAGCTTATAAACTGTTCCTTTTTATATAATAGGATTATAATAAAGTTGCTAATTGATGAAATTTGCAGTGGATACTCTTTATGGATCCATCCCATTCTTATGGCATACACATAATTACTTTGATGAATAAACACTAACAGAGAGACTTACCCACATATAAGAATAGTCCACTTGAAGTTATCTGTTCATCCATCTGAAACCCCTTTTCAATGTCTTTTCATTTCTAAAAGTTTTTACTAATAAAGCTGACTGATATTCACTCTTCTAGCAAAAAAAAAAAAAAAAAAAAACCTCTCTACGAATAAATACTTCTGTGTGGATGGTTTGAAGGCTTAATGAATTTTGATTCCCTTAGTCTACAATTACCAGAGGATGAAAGTGCATTAATTATACAGAAAGGTTAATTTTTGCTCAACAAAAGATAAACAAAACCCAAATATACCAGAAATTTTACCTTTCTCAGAAGGATAATTAAGCCAGGTGTGGCATCAAAGGTACCTTTTAGTTGGTCAGTAATAAAAATTACTACCAAGATTAATGGGGCAGTCCCTAAGTAATTAAACAAAATACAACCGATTGGGTGGCTTAAGTAACAGAAATTAATTTCCTCGCAGTTTTTGAGGCTGGAAGTCTGAGATCAAGATGCCGGAAGGTTGGTTCCCTCTGAGGCCTCTTTCTTGGCTTGCCTAGAGCTCCCTTCTTGCGGCCTTGTTCCATGGTTAACCCTTTGTGCACACACATCCCTGAAGTCCCTTCCTATTTTTATAAGGACCCTGGTCATATTGGATTAGTGCCTTACAATTATAGCCTCAGTTTAATTTAGTCGCCTCTTTATTTCCAAACATTTACATTCTGAAGTACTAGAGGGTAGGACTTCATTGTATGGATTTTGGTGGAAGACAATTCAGACCTTAGCATGGATGATGACAGAGTAGAATATGATTTAAAATACTCACGTTTATCTGAACTTGTGGGTCTTTAAAAAATATGTAAATGAAAAAATTGTAGAAAAATTAGAGAGGAAATGAGGTCAGATCACATAGAAATGGTGGAAGCAAACGAATGAATATTCACAGAAAGTGAGAATGAAAATCTATGGAATGCAGCAACAGCATGACGAACAGTATAGAGATAAAGTCCGTGAGCTAAGTGGTGCTTTAGCTGCATTCCACAAGCTATGCATAGGTTTTTTTTTTTTAATGTTTTATTTATTTCTAGGAGAGAGAGAGAGAGACAGCGTGAGCAGGGGAGGGTCAGAGAGAGAGGGAGACACAGACTCTGAAGCAGGCTCCAGGCTCTGAGCTGGCAGTCAGCACAGAGCCCGACGCGGGGCTCGAACCCACGAACCGTGAGATCATGACCTGAGCCGAAGTCGGTCGCTTAACCGACTGAGCCACCCAGGCGCCTGAAGCTATGTATAGTTTTTTAATTGTCATACGCTTCAAATTATATAGTCACTTCCATTTTCATTGTCTGTCATCCACTAATTACATGAAAAGTATTTTTTACTTTCTTTTTTTAGTTTTTAAAGGTTATTTATATGAGTGAGAGAGAGAGAGAAAGTGCCAGCCCAAGTTGGGGAGGGGCAGAGAGAGAGGGAGAGGGAGAGAGAATCCCAAGTAGGCTCCGCACTGTCGGTGCAAAGCATGATGTGGGGCCCGAACTCACAAACCATGAGATCAGGACCTGAGCCAAAATCAAGAGTCAGATGCTTAACTGACTGAGCCTCCCAGGAGCCCCCATTCCTTTAAATTTCGAAACATATGAGATTTTAGTTATCTTTCCATTACTGATTCTGAATTTTAATACATGATGGCAATGGAATGTGGTCAGTATACAGTTGACCTTGAAGAATGCAGAGGCTGGAGTGCCGGGGGGCCCTGTCAGAAATCTGCATATAACATTTGACTTCCCCAAAACTTAACTACCAATAGCCTACTGTTGACTAGAAGCCTTACCAGTAACATAGACAGCAAGTCACATGTATTTTGTATGTTATATGTATTATATACTGTATTCTTATAATAAAGTAAGCAAGGAAAAGAAAATGTTATTAAGAAGATCGTTAGGAAAAGAAAATACAGTATTATACTGTATTTATTGGAAAAAAAATCCATGTATGAGTGGACCTGCACTGTTCAATCCCGTGTTGTTCAAGAGTCAACTGTAGGATTTACTTTTGGTATTTGTCGAAACTGTTTTTATGGACTATTAGGCGGTCAGATGTCAAAAATAGTTTCTGTGTGCTTGAAAATTATAGATATTTTTAAATTGTTGGATACACAGTTTTATATATGCCCACTAGCTTAAATTGGTTAATTAGATCAATGAAATATTTTATACTGTTATGCTTTGTTGACATGTTCAGTCCTTTGGTAGCTAAGAGTAAAAATCATCCAATATGATTATGGATTTAATGTCTGCATATATGTATAATAATTTTTCTTTATACACTTTGAGGCGACATTGTTTGATGCATACAGGGCCAGGATTTTGCCTATTTCTAGTGAAATGCTCCCTGTGATTTTTTGTAAAGGTGCTATTTATATTCTAAAATACCTTTAACTTAATGTGTCTTTTAGTATTATTTTTGCTATATCAACTGTCTTTTGGGTTGCATCTACCTTTTTTTTTTCATTTTATTTTTACATTTACTTATTTATTTTGTTTTTTAAATTTTGCCATGGAAGTGTTCCAGCTTGCAGAAAGAGAGACAATAGTCTAACGATCTGTCATGTAATCATCTCCATAGTTAAATATTGATCAATATTTTGTAAATTTTTTCTTTTTTTAAAAATTTTTAATGTTTATTTTTGAGAGAGAAAGAGAGAGAGAGACAGAGTGTGAAGCAGGCTCTAGGCTCTAAGCTATCAGCACAGAGCCCGATGTGGGGCTCGAACTCATGAACTGTGAGATCATGACATGAGCTAAAGTCAGAAACTTCATCAACTGAGCCACCCAGGCGCCCCTTTGTAAATTTTTTTCTATCTCATAGCTTCATTCTTGTGTAGCCTCCTCGCAAAGAAAAAAAACCCAACAGTACTTTGTCCCAGATCCTACTCCTCCCAGCTTATATTTTTTCCCAACATTTTAGCTCCCTTCTGGGTAAATACCAAGCTAGTTATTATTAATGGTGGTTTGCATAGTCAATTATAGCTTATATTAACATATATATTTATGTACAGATGGACAACAGACACATGAAAAGATGCTCAACATCATTCATCATCATGGAAATGCAAATCAATAACCACAGTGAGATATTACCTCACACTTGTCAGAATGGCTACAATCAGAAACACAAGAAATAAGTGTTGGTGAGGATGTGGAGAAAAAGGAACCCTGGCGCACAGTTTTTGGAATGCAAACTGGTGTAGCCAGTATGGAAAACTGTATGGAAGGTCCTCAAAAAATTAAAAAATACCCTCTGATCCAGTAATTGCACGACTGGATATTTCCCCAAAGAGTATAACAACACTAATTTGAAAGGATATACTTATTGCAGCATTTACAATGAGCAACCAGGGAAGCAGCCCAAGTAGCTATCAATAGAGGAATGGAAAAAGAAGTGGTGTATACAGTGGAGCGTTATTCATAAAAAAAAAAAAAATGAATTCTCCATTTGCAACAACATGGATGGAGCTAGAGAGTATAATGCTAAGTGAAATAAGTCTGTCACAGAAAAATAAATACCATTTTATTTCACTCATATGTGGAATTTAAGAAACAAAACAAATAAAGTTTAAAAAAAAAAAGGGGGAGAGAGACAAACTGAAAAACAGACTCTTTAACCATAGAGAACAAACAGATGGTTACCAGAGGAGAGAGACGTGGGTGGTGGGCTGGGTTAAGTAGGTGAAGGGGATTAAGAGTATACTTAATTTGATGAGCACTGAGTAATATATAGAATTGTTGAAGAAATATATTGTACAGTTTTATGAATTAATATAACATTGTATGTTAACTATACTGGAATTAAAATTTAAAGAAGTAAAAAAAATACATATTTATAGATTTCCTTATCCATACGTTTTACATTTAACTCATTCTTTCAGGGTTCAGCTTGCTGTTTCCTGAAGTAAAATGTTAGAAGTTTTACAATAATATTTTGAGCTGAGATATTGGTTATTAATTAAAATTGGCCATAGAAATAGATAAAAAGTTTTCTTATTATTCCTTTTTAAAAATTTTTTAAAAATGTTTACTTTTGAGATAGAGCATGAGTGAGGGAGGGGCAGAGAGAGAGGGAGACACAGATCTGAAGCCAGCTCCAGACTCTGAGCTTTCAGCACAGAACTCCACATGGGACTTGAACCCACAAACTGTGAGATCATGACCTGAGCTGAAGTTGGATGCTTAACCAAGGAAGCCAGCCAGGTACCCCCATATTATTCTTTTTATAAGACAATAAACGGCTAATTAGGATGTTGCCAATGCAAATGGAAAAATGTTTTGAATTTGAAAGACATTTCAGAAATAACCAATTAGATATATGTTGTGAAATAGGGGTATGAGTAGGCCAGGCTAAATTAGGATTCTATGCAGACTTCTAGATTCCTGGGGAAGGCCTAAACTCTACTTAAAAATACATAAATAAAAAAGGTTAATTCTGGACATATTACATTTGAATAGTTTTTGGGATACCTGGGTGGAAATATTCACTGGACGTTTGAAAATATGAGTCTCTCATGGTTGAAATTTGAACATGGAGATATGGAATTCATAATAGGAGCACATTGTAGAAATCCAGTATTTTAAATCCACCCCCATATTTTCCCTCTGCCAAATTTGCACATAAATCTTGGAAGGGGGCTTATTATATATATATTATATAATCATATATAATAAGATTACATATTAGTTTAACTCCGGTAATCTAATATATGGTAGTTTGATAATGGTTTTAAATATTGTTCTTGAAAATGTCTGCAATTAGAAATGAACAAACATACATGAACAAATTGGACAACCTGGAAGAAATGGATAAATTCCTGGTGTAACACACAACGTACCAACACTGAATCACGAAGACTTCAAAAATCTGAAAAGACCAAAAATAAGTAAGAGATTAAAGCAGTAATCAACAATCTTCCAAAAAAGAAAAATGAAGGATCAGATGGCATCCCTGTGAATTCTACCATACATTTAATGAAGATTTAATGTGAATCCTTCTCAGAGCTTCAGAAAAACTAGAGAGGCAACATGACTTTCAAACTCATTTTTTTGAGGCCAGCACTACCCTGATACTAAAGCCAGATTTGAATTATATAAGAAAAGAAAATTATAGGCAGATTTTTTTCCTCTGTTGATCATACATGCAAAAGTCCTCAATGAAGTACTAACAAACCAAATTTAATAACGCATTAAAAGAAACATTAAAATGATTAGTGGGATTAATTCTGGGGATGCAAAGATGGCTCACCACATGCATATCAATCAATGTGATGTATCATGTTATTAGAATGAAGAAAAAATCATATGATCACATCAAGAGATGCAGAAAGATATCATTTGATCAAATTTGACATCCTTTCCTAATAAAAGCTCTCAACAAATTAGGTAGAGAAGAAATGTATCTCAACATAATGGCCATATATGACAGGTCCATAGCTTATATCATACTCAATGGTGAAAAACTAAAATCTTTTTCTGTAAGAACAGAAACAAAGCTAGAATGCCCACTCTTGCCACTTTTATTCAACATAGCACTAGAAGTTCTATCTAGAGCAATTAGGCTAGAAAAAGAAATAAAACCATCCTTATCTGAAAGGAAGAAGTAAAACTGTCTCTATATGGAGAAAACATGATTACTACATAGGAAACTCCAAATACTCCAACAAAAATTATTAGAACTTATAAATTCAATAAAGTTGTAGGATACAAAATTAACATAAGAAATCAGTTGTGTTTCTATACATTATCAATGAACTTCCTACAAAAGAAATTAAGAAATTAAGTCCTATTTGTAATAGCATCAAAAAGAATAAAATATTTGGGAATAAATTTAACAAAGGAACTGAAAAATGTGTACACTGAAAATTATAAAACATTGATGAAAAATTAAAGAAGATACAAATACATGGAACTATATACTGTGTTCGTGGTATATATTAGAAGAATGAATATTGTTAAAATATCTGTACTTCCCAAAGTAATCTTTATAAAAATTCGATTAGCTTTTTTCACAGAAGTAGAAAAAGCAATCCTAAAATTCATATAAACCCATAAGAGTCTCCAAATAGTGAAAGCACTCCTTAGAATGAACAGAGTAGGAGGTACCACCATTCTTGATTTCAAACTGTATTACAAAGCTGAAGTATGGTACTAGCATAAATGCAGACAGACCAATGGAACGTAATATGTAACAGCCCACAAATAAACCCTCACATGTATAGTCAATTTATCTTTGACAGGTGCACCAAAAATACACAAATGGGGAAAAGATAGTCTCTTCAATAAGTGAAGCTGTGAAAACTGGATATCTACATGAAAAGCAATTAAATTTTATCCTTATCTTACACTATATACAAAAAGTAAACTAAAATGGATTAAAGACTTAAACATAAGATCTGAAACCATAAGCATTTAGAAGAAAACACAGAGGATAAACTTTTTGAGTTTGGTCTTGGCAATAATTTTTTGGATAGGACACCAAAAGCCAGGGAACAAAAATGAAAATAAATAAATACGATGACATCAATTAAAAAACATTTGCACAGCAAAGAAAATAATCACCAACATGAATAGGCAACCTACAGAATGAGTGAAAATATTTTCAAACCATACATCTATTAAGGGGCAATGTCCAAAATATCTAAGTAACACACAACTTGATAGCAAACAAGCCAGTAACTCAATTAAAAAAATGGATAAAGGGCTTGACCAGAGATTTCTCTAAAGAAGACCTACAAAGAGTCAATAGGTATATGAAAAGGTACTGAATGTCACTAGTCGTAAGGGAAATGCAAATTCAAACCACAGTATCACCTAACACCTGTTAGAAAGGCTAGTATCAAAAAACCAAAAGTATATTGAGGGCATAGAGAAAAGGGAACCTTAGTAAGCTGTTGCTAGGAATATACATTTTTCTAGCCACCATTGACAACAGTATTGCATTTTCTCAAAAAATTAAAAATAAAGCAACCATATGACCCAACTATCCAATTCAATGGAACTGAAATCAGGATCTGTTCATTCACAGCCTCAGGAACTAGGAACCCCACCAGATTGTCACACTGAAGATCCAAGGAAGATCCCCTCAGGGCTCTGGAAGGAAGAGAGAAAGAGTAATCCTTGT
Organism: Hyaena hyaena; assembly: GCF_003009895.1. Classification (NCBI taxonomy): domain Eukaryota; kingdom Metazoa; phylum Chordata; class Mammalia; order Carnivora; family Hyaenidae; genus Hyaena; species Hyaena hyaena. Next base: position 4,944 of record NW_024081965.1, on the reverse strand, counting down.
AAAAGATTTAGAGCATTCTCTATAACAGAGGCTTACTCTTCAGGGTTAAAGATTTTACCAGAACCTTGTCCCAGAGCCATAAAGACGGAATCTTCCTCTAGCCTTCCTGTTTTACTTATACTTGGTTGTGAAATGAAATTAAAATAGTTATACAATTAAAAAACTCTTGTGAAGGTCTTAGGCCAAAAACAGGCCCACTAAAAACTGAGGTGTAATTGGAAAATTATAGAAATCTTCCACCTCATCCCTTACCACCATCCCAGAAGGGATCTAATATAATGGTGGATTCGAGCTGAAAGATGCAGAATCTCTATAAGGAAGAGTACTTGGGAAAGACCAAGGCAAGAGGGGAGGTAGAAATAAGGACAGCCGAGGAATTAAAAGCTTCTGTCACCGATAGCCACAGCAAATATTAAAGAAAGTGTAATTTTTAGTCACATTATTATCAAACTTCACACTTGAGGCTTATTTACCTCAGTTCCTGACAAGCCTTCAACAAAAAACTTATGAGGCATACTGAGACGCAAGTAAAAACATGAAAGTATGGTCTGAAAAAGAAAAACAAGCATCAGAACTAGATTCAGATATGACAGACATGTCAGAAATATCATACAGAGAATTTTAAATAATTAACAATTAATATGTTAAAGCCTTTAATGGAAAAAGCTGACAGCATGTGAGAACAGATGGATAATGTAAGCAGAGACATGAAAAGTCGAAGAATAAAAAGGGAATGCTATAAATCAAAAACACTGCAGCAAAAATGAATAATGTCTTTGATGAGCTCATCAGTAGACTGGAAACAGCTGAGGAAATAATCAGTGAGCTTTAAGATAATGTCAATAGAAATTTTCCAAACTGAAATACAAAAAAAAATAAAGGAATGGAGAAACCGAACATTCAGGACATGTGGGACAATTTCAAAAGATGTGACATAGTCATGATTAGAATGCCAGAATGTGAAGAGAGAATGTAGCAGAAGAAATATTTGAAATAATCGTAACCAAGAACTATCCAAAATTAATGACAGACACCACACCAAAGACCAATAAATCTCAGAGAACACTGAGAAGAATGAACACCCAAAGTACTAGACAGAAACATCATATTCAAATTTCAGAAAAGCAAATACAAAGAGAACCACTTGCAAGAAGATGGCTGAGGTAAGAGGAGGAGAGGACACAATATTTGTATTGGGCCAAGAATACGAATTACACAAAATTTCTCATTAGAGTCCATGAAAGCAAGAAGAGAGTTGAGCAAAACATTTAGAGTATTGAAAGAAACAGACTAACAACCAAGAATTCAATATCCAGGGAGGTAATTCTTCAAAGTGAAAGAAGAATAAAGACTTTCTCAGACCGACAAAAACTGAAATAATCCATCACCAGTAGACCTGCTCTGCAAGAAATGTTAGAATATTTTCTACAGACAGAAGAAAAATATTACCTAGGTCATAAACTTGGATCTACACAAAGGAAGAAAAAGCATTAGAGAAAGAATGACGAATGCAGTAATAGAACCTCTTAGTTTTCTCATTCTTAAATTATCCACAGTTTTTTTTTTTTAATTATCGTGTATCAATTTGGGTCATTTTTTCTCATTCATTGATTTGTTTTTCTCAGCTAGCTTGAGTCTACCTGAAGAATTATCAAAAGCATTCTTCATCTCTATTACCATCATTTTTAGGGTCAGCATTTCAATTTGATTGTTTTATACAGTTTCCATTGTTCTGCTGAAAATTCCCATCTATTCATATTTTATGCCTTTTCCACTAGAGCATTTAATATATTTAAACATGGTTATTTAAAAATGTTTGTTTTATAATCCCAATATTAAGTTCATCTCTGAAGCTGGTTTTGTTGATTGCTTTGAAACTTGTTAGTTCCCGCCACTTTTTTTTTTACAGTGTCTTATTTTTAATTGAGGGCTAAATATCCTGTGTACAGCATTACATTTAATGATGTAAATGTAAGTTGTTTTTGGAAATGGTCATTCTTCTTCCTCTGCTAGGCTTGTATTGTGTAATGTTAGGTCAGTCTTGTCAGGAGTTGAGCTGGGTTTTTGTGTTTGTTGTTGCTATGGAGACAAAAGACAAATGGTTGCTAGGTACTGGAAATGAGGAGGTTTTAAGTACAAAGGGCACGCTATGGTCTCAATGTGTGTCTCCCCACCTCCTCGTCAAATTCATGTGTTAAAATACTAACTCTCCAGCTGATGGTATTAGGATGTGCGGGTCCCTTTGTGAAATGAGTAGAGCATAAGGGCAGAGCCTTGCTGAATGGAACTGGTACCCTTATAAAAGAAACCTAAGAAAGCTCTCTTTCCCTTTCTACCTTGTGAGGTTACAACGAAAAGACAACCAGATAGGAAGCAGGATCTCCTCAAACACTGAATTAGCTGGCACATCAAATTTAGACTTGAGAACTGTATTTATGTTGTTTATAAGCTACCCAGTTTGTGATATTTTGTGACAGCAGCCCAGACAGACTGGAACAAAGCACGAGGGAACTTTCTGAGCTAATAGAAATGGTCTCTATCTTGATTTTGATGAAGTTTACATAATAATATGTATTTGCCAAAACTTATAGAACTTCTCTTATACTAAGAGAAGTGTATTATACTTCAATGAACATATTTTTAAATTTTTTTGATGTTTATTTTTGAGAGATAGAGCACGAGTCGGGGAGGGTCAGAGAAAGAGGGAGACACAGAATCCGAAGCAGGCTCTAGGCTCTGAGCTGTCAGCACAGAGGCCAACACGGGGCTCAAACTTACAAACCATGAAATCATGACTTGAGCCAAAGTTGAATGCTCAACTGACTGAGCCACCCAGGTGCCCCTTCAATAAGCATATTTTTAAACATATTCCTTGTATACCTAGACCTTGGAAGACACTGCTAGGTACCATAATGAATGTAAAAAAGAAGTGTTTAGGAAGTTTTCAGCCAAAATATATAGTAAAAATGTATAATAAAAGTGTGCCAAGTAGTTAATTAATGTAAATATTTTAATATTTTCTAAATTTGTTCTTTTTATAGTATTTATCAGCATAATGCTTAATTTTATGCATCAAATTGACTAGGTTAAGGGATGCCCAGATAGCTACTAACCATTATTTCTGGGTGTGTCTTTGAAGGTGTTTCTGGAAAAGATTAGCATCTGGATGAGTAGACTGAGTAAACATCCACCCTTACTAGTGTGGGCCGGCATTATCCAATCTGTCAAGCCTGAAATAGAAGAAAAAGCAATGGAAAGGTGAATTCCCTCTCTCTTCTTGACTGAGGACATTTATCTTCTCTTGCTTTCAGATATTAGAGTTTCTTTGAACTCGGAGATTTACACCAGCAACCACCTCCCCTTAATTTATTCACTCAGAACAAATTTATTAAATGCATAATATGTATTATCCCTTTATTTTAGACGTTGGGAAAACACGGGGGACCTGGGTGGCTCAGTTGGTTAAGTGTCTAACTTGCACTCAGGTCATGACCTCACGGCTGTGAGTTTGAGACCCACATTGGGCTCTGTGCTGACAGCTGAGATCCTGGAGCCTGCTTCAGGTTCTGTCTCCATCTCTCTCTGTCCCTCCCCAACTGGCACTCTGTCTCTGTCTCTCTCTCTTAAAAATGAATAAACATTAAAAGAAATTTTTTAAAAAAAAACAGTAAGAACAACATGGTACAAAGTAAGCAAAGGAAAGAGTGTCAGGAAAATAGGATAGAAGGACACATAGGAATGAGATTATGTAAAATTGTATAAGCCATTGTAAGATATTTGGATTTTATTCTAAATGAGAAACCATGAGTCAAGATCTTGTCCAATTTATGTTCATATATATATATATATATTTGCTAATATTTTACCAAGGTGAAATTTACATAAAGTAAAAAATAAATCTGAAGTACACATATCAATGTATTTATATATCTATATCTGTATGTGTATATATATATATGTATATGTATAATCTTACTATCACCCAGATCAAATACAGAATATTTCCATTATCCCAGAAAGCCCCCCACAAATATTTCCAGTCAGTCACCGTGCCTAGCTACCCTCTACCACCATGCAGACAAATACTATTCTGATTTCTGTCACCAAGATTGATTTTGAATGTCAGCATGATACATTGACTACATTCAAGATCTCCATATCCCTACACATGCTGAAAGGCATGATAAGATGCAGATGGGATGAGAGGTAAAGATTTGGGCATTAAGGAGAAAATACCACCCAGGAGGCATCTGAAATTCTTCACCATCCTGATTAGGAGATAGCAGGGGCTTTGAAGGACATGAGAACCTTGTTCTCATTGGATTCTGTTGGCAACTTCTTTTATCTCCCTTCCCACACTACAATTTTTGACATCTTGTTTCCTGGTAAATTAGTTTCAAATGTATAGCATAGGTTGGAAAATGGACTTTTTCTTTTTTGATAGTGGGAGCTTTTCGAAAGAATGGCAATTTATATTACTCTATGAAAAAATCAATTATCAGAAGCTGAAATATTAGAAATACCATTTTATTAAATGAGGTGGGATTTTGGAAGCAGCAAAGCCCAGGTTTAGGACATGAAAATGATTATTCCACGGAAATAATGGCAACAAGAATCGCTATTTTCTACTTAAGGATTAACCTTCCTAAAATAATATAAATTATGACTCATTTGAATACATATCAGGTATGTCAGGAATTTAGAGACTGTTGGAGGTTCTTGTTGCAGTTTAATATTCCAAACTGGCTTGTAGGACTGGCTTGTAGGGAATTTTTTTCTTGCATAATATATCTTTTATTTTTTTATTTTATTTTTATTTTTTTACATCATATATTTTTTATTTTATTTTATTTTTTTACATCATATATTTTTTATTTTATTTTATTTTTTTTGTTGCATTCAGTTGTCATGTGTCTGTAGTTTCTTTTCATTTTTTTTTTTTTT